>NC_092091.1:66366790-66666790 GCF_045679555.1 Salvelinus alpinus
TTTACCACAACCTGCAGTACCTCTACCTCACAATATAATGTTTACCACAGCCTGCAGTACCTCTACCTCACACTATAATGTTTACCACAACCTGCAATACCTCTACCTCACACTATAATGTTTACCACAACCTGCAGTACCTCTACCTCACAATATAATGTTTACCACAACCTGCAGTACCTCTACCTCACAATATAATGTTTACCACAACCTGCAGTACCTCTACCTCATAATATAATGTTTACCACAACCTGCAGTACCTCTACCTCACACTATAATGTTTACCACAACCTGCAGTACCTCTACTTCACACTATAATGTTTACCACAACCTGCAGTACCTTTACCTCACACTATAATGTTTACCACAACCTGCAGTACCTCTACCTCACACTATGTTTACCACAACCTGCAGTACCTCTACCTCACAATATAATGTTTACCACAACCTGCAGTACCTCTACCTCACAATATAATGTTTACCACAACCTGCAGTACCTCTACCTCACAATATAATGTTTACCACAACCTACAGTACCTCTACCTCACACTATGTTTACCACAGCCTGCAGTACCTCTACCTCACAATATAATGTTTACCACAGCCTGCAGTACCTCTACCTCACACTATAATGTTTACCACAACCTGCAGTACCTCTACCTCACACTATAATGTTTACCACAACCTGCAGTACCTCAACCTCACACTATAATGTTTACCACATCCTGCAGTACATCTACCGCACACTATAATGTTTACCACAACCTGCAGTACCTCTACCTCACACTATAATGTTTACCACAACCTGCAGTACCTCTACCTCACACTATAATGTTTACCACAACCTGCAGTACCTCTACCTCACACTATAATGTTTACCACAACCTGCAGTACCTCTACCTCACAATATAATGTTTACCACAACCTGCAGTACCTCTACCTCACAATATAATGTTTACCACAACCTGCAGTACCTCTACCTCATAATATAATGTTTACCACAACCTGCAGTACCTCTACCTCACACTATAATGTTTACCACAACCTGCAGTACCTCTACTTCACACTATAATGTTTACCACAACCTGCAGTACCTTTACCTCACACTATAATGTTTACCACAACCTGCAGTACCTCTACCTCACACTATGTTTACCACAACCTGCAGTACCTCTACCTCACAATATAATGTTTACCACAACCTGCAGTACCTCTACCTCACAATATAATGTTTACCACAACCTGCAGTACCTCTACCTCACAATATAATGTTTACCACAACCTGCAGTACCTCTACCTCACACTATAATGTTTACCACAACCTGCAGTACCTCTACCTCACACTACAATGTTTACCACAACCTGCAGTACCTCTACCTCACAATATAATGTTTACCACAACCTGCAGTACCTCTACCTCACACTATAATGTTTACCACAACCTGCAGTACCTCTACCTCACACTATAATGTTTACCACAACCTGCAGTACCTCTACCTCACAATATAATGTTTACCACAACCTGCAGTACCTCTACCTCACAATATAATGTTTACCACAGCCTGCAGTACCTCTACCTCACACTATAATGTTTACCACAACCTGCAGTACCTCTATCTCACACTATAATGTTTACCACAACTTGCAGTACCTCTACCTCACACTATGTTTACCACAACCTGCAGTACCTCTATCTCACAATATAATGTTTACCACAACCTGCAGTACCTCTACCTCACAATATAATGTTTACCACAACCTGCAGTACCTCTACCTCACAATATAATGTTTACCACAATATCACATCCACACCAGTGTTGCAATAACATTTCCCTAACATTCAGTGAGTTTTCGTTAGGTATATCGACTACCTAGGCTTCACCCCAACCTCTCCCCAACCTCTCTTTCAAAAGGACCAAGCACGCCCTCGTTCTCATCGACGGGGCTGTAGTGGAGAAGGTTGAGAGCTTCAAGTTCCTTGGTGTCCACAACACCAACAAACTAACATGGTCCAAGCACACCAAGACAGTCGTGAAGAGGGCAAGACAAAACCTATTCCCCCTCAGGAGACTGAAAAGATTTAGCATGAGTCCTCAGATCTTCAAAAGGTTCTACAGCTGCACCATCGAGAGCATCCTGACAGGTTGCATCACTGCCTGGTATGGCAACTGTTCGGCCTCTGACCGCAAGGCACTACAGAGGATAGTGCGTATGGCCCTGTACATCACTGGGGCCAAGCTTCCTGCCATCCAGGACCTCTATACCAGGCGGTGTCAGGGGAAGGCCCTAAAAATTGTCAGAGACTCTAGCCACCCTAGTCATAGACTGTTCTCTCTGCTACCGCACGGCAAACGGTACCGGAGCGTCAAGTCTAGGTCCAAGAGGCTTCTAAACAGCTTCTACCCCCAAGCCATAAGACTCCTGAACATCTAGTCAAATGGCTACCCAGACTATTTGCATTGCCTCCCCCCTCTCTTTTTACACCGCTGCTACTCTCTGTTATCTATGCATAGTCACTTAAATAACTCTACCTACATGTATATATTACCTCAACTACCTTGACTAACCTGTACCCCCACACATTGACTCTGTACCGGTACCCCCTGCATATAGCATCGCTATTATTTTATTGCTGCTCTTTCATTTCTTCTTCTTATTATGTTTAACTGCATTGTTGGTTAAGGGCTTTTAAGTAAGCATTTCACTGTAAGATCTACACCTGTTGTATTTCACGCATGTGACACATAAGATTTGATTTGATTTTAGCTGCCTTGTATATAACTCAGAGATGTTGCCCTAACGTTTGTTCAGTGTTTTGAAGCTATAAACTGGGAGTTGTAAAGGGGTGATTGTGACTTTCTGCTGGCCTAATGACTATAATCTCACACTGTGACAGTGATTAATTCCATAATTTGCCTTTGTTTTAATTGGATTGGGGGTCATTTGTTTAAGTCCCCCAGCATACATCATGCTCCGGGGGCCTGCGTGTGTGTGTGTGTTGCGGGGGGATCAGTGTGTGTATCCGCATGCGAAGAATTAACCCTACTCATTGCATATTTTTCTTTTTCATTCAGTGTGCCTAAATATCAATACCTATTTCATATTGGAACGTTTGCATTTAGAGACTTTACTAAGGCCGTGGACTGAATCAGTTTAATTATTGAAGTTGGACATCTTGAAACACACCAATCCTCTGGTATTAGGTTATGTTTTCATAATTCACAGTGGGTCTGAAGTGTTTTTCTTTGAAAGTGTTGTCAATGTCTTGTTTGCCAGCACTTATGGACTGGCGTACAGCCCGGCATCTAACCAGAGAGCCCGGCATCTAACCAGAGAGCCCGGCATCTAACCAGAGAGCCCGGCATCTAACCAGAGAGCCCGGCATCTAACCAGAGAGCCCGGCATCTAACCAGAGAGCCCGGCATCTAACCAGAGAGCCCGGCATCTAACCAGAGAGCCCGGCATCTAACCAGGCAGTGTGTGTTCCCCCTCCTCCAGGCGTATCTCCCAGGCCAGTCCCAAGCAGCTCTACAAGGCCTCCAACATGACCCAGCGCTGGCAGCGCAGAGAGATCTCCAACTTTGAGTACCTGATCTTCCTCAACACCATCTCTGGTAAGACCAGTGTTACCCCACTGTCAATGGACTGTCACCATAGGGAATGACAACACACCCAGCTATTATGAACATACGTGGTCAATGATGTAAACTCTGTTTGGCCAACATGGTTTCATCCTCTGACTTCATTTTCTTCATAGTTAGTAAAAATATATTCCACATTTAAGCTCTAATTGAAAAGGGAGTCTGGTGTCCAGACATTTAGATTACTAGACATGTTCAGTTCTAGAAGTTTGATGATGATGTTGACTAATTTGAGACTGTTGTGACCACTCCCCCTATGTCTTCCTCCCTCCAGGCCGTACGTACAACGACCTGAATCAGTACCCCGTCTTCCCCTGGGTCATCACGAACTATGACACTGAAGACCTGGACCTCACTCTGCCCAGCAACTACAGAGACCTGTCCAAGGTAACACACCCACGCACACTTAGGAAGAAAGAGACGCGTCGCTGAAGACCGGTTCTCTGTGACTAGCTGAGTCAGCGCTGATGCAAAGTCCTATAAGGTAGTAGGCTATGAGGGAGTATGTAGGGGAGTTGTGGCTGGAATGATTAGCAGGCTGTTTGTTAATCACTGCCCACTGGCCTGAGTAGTGGCTGTGTAATTGCGATTGATCATAGTTAAGTAAGACGTCTCTTTAATCACTGGGTGCTGATAGCCATCTCTGTACAACACACAGCAGAGAGGAAAGAACAGCTTATCTCTCTCTCTCACTCTCTCACTCTCACTCACTGGCTAAAGGCGTCCTCATACATAGGTTTGATTTGCTCCTAGCAGAACTCGGCTAGGTGAAGTGAACGTATGTGCTCGCATACTACCTTAAAATACCTTGAAAAAGCGGCAATATTTGTCCCTCTTGAGATGCAGTAGTCGGTAAACTTCCTCAAAATAGTCAATCTAAGATAACTCAATAAATCTGTAATTAATTTTGGTGTTTTTACAGAGGTCTTTTTACATCTGAGATGTTTGGTGCAGTATTTCTCAACAACAGAAAATGTGCATGAAAACTTGTCGTCTGTCGTTGAATGACAAACACTTCTTTGAAGAATGCCTACTGGTGACCAATCACCGACGAAGGTGCGTAGACTTCGGATACCGAACTTCCACAAGCCTAAAAAAACTAAATGTGTGTGCTCGAACTGCCAGAAGAATAAAAATGCTGAACGCTGTCAAACACCAAAATGTCACAAAAACGTCATAACATGTCGTCATAATGTATGCAGAAACTGTTTAAACTAGGAAGCATACGTTAAGGGGTACTCTTAGATGGTATCACTTCTTACACATATAGAGGAAGTCATGTAATACCAAGACTCCATTTTGTATTTGACCTGGACAGAAGTCTAAAATGGCATTTTCTCTTACATGTGCAAAACTCCATCATTTATTAATTGAAGTCAGTCTTAAGTCCCCTCCCGCCGCTCCCTCTGAAGTAAAGGAATGCTCTCTACAGATGATTAAGAACAATGGAAGATGTCTTACTCTCCCCTCCTGATGCTTTTAAAACACACACACACTTTTAAAAGGCCCATCTCCAAAGCCTGCCAGTCGCAGCAGCCCCAGAACGGCCATTAATTATGTGTAATGGCGCCCAATGGTGGGAGGACAGAGGATTACTTTGAGAGTGAGATGATGGAGCGCCCGTGTCTGGCTTAAGCCAAAATGGCCGAATAAATCAGCCGGACCACAGGAAACAACAGGCATGTGCAGTAATGGACAGGCAGAGTATACCTGGGCAGTAATGCACTCTAGAGCCACACAGAGATGGCCATTCACTTCTAATGGTGCGTCTGGCCCAAGTCTGCCCTGGCTGGCAAAGGATTCTGAGGTAGAGGTGGAATGCAGAAGCGTCCATCTTGCTATGACTGAGGATGGATTCAGCTGGAGTGAATGCATGCTCTCTTGAAAAGACTTCTCTGGCCTTTTTGTGAACTGTCATTGCCATAACTGCTTCTCGACTTCCATACACACCCACACACTCATCCTGTCATACCCATCAACACCGTCCTCCAAGCAGTCCTCCTTTGACCAGTCCTCCCATCGCCGTTTCTCTCTCTCTACCTTGCTTGTGTAGTGTTTCCCACCATGCGGCTGTGTACCCGCCCCCCCCTCGCTCTGTTTATTTGTGCTTCATTTTGCCCACTAGGCTGACACATGACAGCCATAGCAGCCTCTCTCCCCTCCTCCCTCCCCCTCATCCCCCTCTTCCTCCAGAGTTTGAACAGCTCAGCCTCTGTGCTCAGTCGAGCCTCAACACCCCAGGGAGAAACTGAGCAGCAGAGAGAGGGAGGGAATGAGATAGAACAAGGGGAGAGAGAGGGAGAACGACAGAACAAGGGTAAGGAAGAGGGAGAGAGAGGAAGAACGACAGAACAAGGGGAAGGAAGAGCGAGAGAAGGACAGAACAAGGGGAAGGGAGAGGGAGGAAGAACGACAGAACAAGGGGAAGGGAGAGGGAGAGAACGACAGAACAAGTGAAAGGAAGAGGGAGAGAGGAGGAGAACGACAGAACAAGGGGAAGGGAGAGAGGGAGAGAACGACAGAACAAGGGGAAGGAAGAGAGAGAGGAAGAACGACAGAACAAGGGGATGGAAGAGGGAGAGAAGAAGAACGACAGAACAAGGGGAAGGGAGAGAGGGAGAGAACGACAGAACAAGGGGGAGGGAGAGAGGGGGAGAACGACAGAACAAGGGGATGGAAGAGGGAGAGAGAGGGAGAACGACAGAACAAGGGGAAGGAAGAGAGAGAGGAGGAGAACGACAGAACAAGGGGAAGGAAGAGGGAGAGAGAGGGAGAACGACAGAACAAGGGGAAGGAAGAGAGAGAGGAGGAGAACGACAGAACAAGGGGAAGGAGGAGGGAGAGGAAGAACGACAGAACAAGGGGAAGGGAGAGAGGGAGAGAACGACAGAACAAGGGGAAGGAAGAGGGAGAGAGGGGGAGAACGACAGAACAAGGGGAAGGAGGAGAGGAGTGTGGGCAGACTTTTTTGTTTCACCCCTCTCTCTCTGCCTCTCCGTATCCCTCTCTACTCTCTCTGCCTCCCTCATCCCCCCCATTCTCATTGAAGAGCGAGGGAGTGAAGGAAGGAGAGACGCGGGGCCGACCAATCTTTACTCCACCAGTTTTCTTCATGCTGTTGACATGGTGTGATATCAGTGTATGACCAGTGGAGCGTGGCAGACTGCATCGTCTGGGAAAGGACAGCCGCTCCGACACGCGGTACTCCTCCTCTATTGGCTGCTCGTTTAGTTTGGTTCATCATAATCCCCCCTTCTGATATCTCTCCTTCTCTCTCTCCTCTTTTTCTCGAGGTTGGAGTGTTGGGCCAGTAACCGAAAGGTTGCTGGTTCGAATACCGAAGCCGACAAGGTGAACATAAAAACAATAATAATAATAATCTGTCGCTGTGCCCTTGAGCAAGGCACTTAGCCCTAAATGCTCCAGGGTTGCTGTACAATGGCGACCCTGGCCGTGACCCCGCTCCCTGCGCGTCTCTCAGGGAGAGTTGGGATATACAACAAAACACATTTCCATTATACCCTTGTGTGTAACAGGACAAATATACGCACCCCCCAAATTATGATTATTTTCAGTCTACCCTCCCTCCCTCCCCCTCTCATGTCGTGCTCTGCTTTGATAGAAACAGGTCATGCGAGAGCCCTGTGACATTGAGAGGCTGAAATTGCCACGAACGCCCGTGTGTCACACACTGTCATGCGTGCGTGTGTGTGCGTGCGCGAGTGCATGTCCTCACAAATGTATGTTCCTTCTGTCAGAGCGATTCCGTTCATACCCCGGGGCTCTTTCTCATCCTAAACTCTCGGCCTGACATGAAACGCCAGCCGAGAGATAACATTATAGTCACCACTATAAGGACACGGTCTTACACTAGACAACCTTAGTCCCTATCTAGTGCACTACTTTTGGACGCCCCTTAGTAGTAGTAGTGCACTATGTTATGAATAGGGTGACGTTTGGGACGCACCGCTGCTCTAACATTGAGAGCATTTTTAAACAGGCAATTTGGATGGACTCCTGAAACGGGATGCTTGAACGAGGTGTTGACCTGGACAGGTTTGGGGTCCTGTATTTGCAATGTAGCAAAAATAACGCAGCTTTATATTGAGTTTATATTGAGCGGTTCCAGGACTCTCGTACTTTGGCACCGCGCGGGGGCTAATGGGGTATTGATTTCAAGATGCATCCCATATGTTTTCTGACACCCCTCAAACACCACGTCATTCTCACTGTTTAAATAGGACATTATATATAAACAGTCCTCTCAAAACCACAGTTTGATTTATGTCTCAAGGCTCTCTGGCAAAGCTCAGACTGAGCCTTCCTAAATGAGCGATTTATTTAGTCAAATAATCCTTAAATGTGGAAACATTGTAGTTTGTTGTATCACTGCTGACCCTTATAATTTGGAGAGATGTAATGGTTAACTATATGCTACTGTCTGGTTTCTGCCCATCTTGATAGCATCTTTTGTCTTTGATGTCTTTGACATTTGAATTCAGATCAGAGAGATTTTTACTGTAGGGAAAGATTGTTTTGTATTATCCGGTTGACGTTAGATTTGACTTCGGTTAACTGTTGAATGATTTTATTTGTGTCTGTGATCAGAGTCCTTTGATATCATAACTCTCTATTTGATCTGCAAACACTATATCAGCACAATAATGTGTTACTGTATGATGCATTTCCTGTTCTTCTAATATGTTAGAGGATTTAGCGTCACATAAAAGATTACACATCACCGACACCATCTTGTATAGTTTTTATTTTATTTAACCTTTATTTAACTAGGCACGTCAGTTAAGAACAAATTATTATTTACAATGACAACCTACCCCGCCCAAACCCGGATGACGCTGGGCCAATTTGTGCGCCGCCCTATGGATCTCCCAATCACAGCCGGTTGTGATACAGCCTGGAATCAAACCAGGGTCTGTAGTGACTCCTCTAGCATAGTTGAGTGGCTATGGGTAGCAGTTGGCTAGCATAGTACTTTATAAGTGTAAGCTAATTCTATGGTGTGATAATGATGCTACAATAACCATTTCCCAACACCTTCCTAATCTACATTCTTGATGAACAACAGATACAACCGTTATCCAAGATTAAAGTCTCCCATATTCTCCTCTTTGAAGCAGTAACACCATCTAACTCCATCCATGGTTTATTCTAATCTCATTCCCGTTCAAAGTCTAATTAAAAACAACGATAGCAGCACATTTATCCGACCGCTCGTCAAAGCGCTATTCGCAGGCACCGCCTGAACATATTAGCCCAATGGGCAGCGTTCACTCGATCAGAGTACTCCTCACCGGGGACGGCCCTGATGTACGACGCTGTCACCACCGCTCTATTGTACCGCCGCCCTCCTCGCGGCACAACGCTCTCCACCCGGCGGTAATTTACAGCAGTAAACAATGTAGAGTGTAGAGCACTCTCTCTCTTTCTCCCTCTCTCTCTCTCACGCTCTCTCTCTCGTGATCTCTCGTGCTCTCTCTCTTGCACTCTCGCTCTATTTTTCTCTCTCTCTCTCTATTTTTCTCTCTCTCTCTATCCCGCTCTCCGCTCTCTCCCCCTCTCTTTATCCCCCCTCTCTCTCTATCCCGCTCTCCGCTCTCTCCCCCTCTCTTTATCCCCCCTCTCTCTCTCTCCTCTCTCTCTCTCTCGCTCCCCCCTCTCCCCCGCTGTCTCTCGCTCCCCCCCTGTCTCTCGCTCTCTCTTTTATTCTTGCTCTCATTGCAGTGCACTCAGTCTCTTTTTATTTTATATTCCTCTTCCAGCCTTTTCTTTTTTTTAATGAGCTCTACGTTATTACGGCAATAAATCAGTCCAATCGTTGTACTGTATAATTCAGCGTGTGTACTCCCACCCCCAGTAGCCCTGGGTAAGCCAATAGTGTGTCACTGTCAGCACAGCACAGCTCAGCACACTGTGTCGGCATGAGGCGGTGTGTGTGTTGGCGTGTGTGTGTTCCTGTTCTTTTCCGGTTGTTCGAGTATAAGGAAGGTAATTGGGTACGGTCTTGAATGGGTGCACCCTTGGATACAATCAGACACACACACACACACACCATTACACCCACCCGACACAGTAACAGCAGCATCAGCTCAATAGCCTCTCCCCAGCCTGGACGAGGCCTCCCATGACAGCACTATGATATGAGAGAGGGCCTATCGATCCACCAGCCAGTGCGTCATCTTCAAAAGGCCATCATTCCATTACCATTGATCAGAGAGGAGGTGTGTTTGGAGCGAGGGATGAAGAGGAGGAGGGTTAATAGAAGACTAATAAAAATTGAGCGGGTAAAAAAGTGATTTCTATAAATGAGCATTTAAATAATAAGCCAGGCTCAGGTATTGGTTTCTCTGAGATCAATGGAAAATGAATGCAACTGATCCATTTTTTAGACCCACAATGGGTACTGACTAGTATGTTAGCTACAGATTAATAAAAAAGGAACCTCCCGGCCCTTGCTATTGATGTTCCTAGGCCTCCTTTCATCGCAACACATTCGTTCTCTCTGACAGACTAGCCGCAGGGGGTTGTGTTTCAGGGCTGTGAAGTGAAATGCACTCTGTTGGAATGGATTGATCCTCAAAACAACACAGCATCTAATATTCATTCGACGAATGCACAAAGGTTACCAACATCATTTGAATATATATGCCCTGTGTTTGAAGCAAAGTCTGCTCTCTGAAAGCTAAAAGAGTTCAATGTACTGTGTTATAAAATGTTTCTTTCTTATTTTTGTACTGCCACGCTTTCTCTCTTTCTCTCTGTTTATCTTTTATCTCCATCTCTATCCGTGTCTATCAGTCTCTGTTGTAATAACATTTTACGTTTCTTTCTCCTCACAGCCCGTTGGTGCCCTGAACCCCAAGAGGGCGGCGTTCTTCAACGACCGCTATGAATCCTGGGAGGACGACCAGGTGCCGAAGTTCCACTACGGAACCCATTACTCCACCTCCTCCTTCACCCAGATGTGGCTGCTGCGCATCGTAAGTTAACTACCCCCAACTATATCCACCCCACCTTCTCCCAGGTAACCTAGCGGTTAGAGCGTCGAGGCCAGTAACCGAAATGTCACTGGTTCGAATTCCCGAGCCGCCGAGGTGACAAATCTGTCGACGTGTCCTTGAACAAGGCATTTTACCCATATTTTCTCCAGGATTGCCGTACTGCTATGGCTGACCCTGTAAAACAACACATTTCACTGCACCTATCCAGTGAAAATGTCTCGCTTGTAAAGATAACTTGCCTTTTTTGACACATTAACATTGCGAAATACTTCTTTTGACCTCAATGGTTCAACTTGGTAAATTTTAAGGTTCAATTAAAATACTAAATCCCACCACGAAAAATGTGTATAGAATAGGATTTAGGCCTTCATTTTTGTCACTGCTTTATGAAAAACAGATTACATTTAGAAATGAATGCATTACAGTTGCCACCTACCCGTCATGGTGTAATATTTACTACCTATTCATCATTAGACTTGTAGCACGCCCCATTGCAGCTAATTGTTGTTTTCTAATTGGCCATGGATACATAGAGAGTCAGGTTGATTTATGTCACAGTGAAATACAGGCTCCATCTACACGCTAACGTATGCACTGCGTATTGTCCCTGGCTGGCCTTGGTTATTTCTATGTTGTGCTGCTCGTAAAACAGAGAAACAGCACGTCGAAGCTAAATTCATATTATTATATTATTACTATTATTCTGTACTATTTTTTTAAACTTTTGCTTCTAAACTACTCAATCTAAAGATTTCATGAAGTTATCTTTCTCCCACGTGGTGCTTTTGATAGTGTTTTGTTATATTGGTCACTGTATGTAACCCTCATACAGCCAATATCAGACATCACTCTTTCTGTTCCATCCACTGGGGACCAGTCTGCCATACAGGGAGGGCTTCTAACCTTCTTCCAGGGCCCTTGAATTGTCCTGTAATTGTCCCAGTAGCTCCCTAATGGAAACAACCATTGATCCCATCACATCATTAGCTGGCTTATTGCTGGATTATTTTAAATCCACTTTACCAAATGCCCTTCAATTCAAGTGTCAATGTATGGATGGGATAGGAAGCCCAAATGAACACTAGGGCAGACCTTAAAAGTCCCGCTCAGAGTAAAAGTGCTGATCTAGAATCAGGTCCCTCCCCTGTCCATATAATCGTATTCATTATGAAACTGATCCTAGATCAGTACTCCTATTCTGAGTTCATTTTGGACTGTGTCCTAATTGTCCGTGTAGTTTCCTGTGTAGTTGTAGTAGTGTTAGCCTGGCTAATTGTGTCCGTCTCACTCAGGGGCTGTTGTCTCAGAGGGCCGGGCTGTTGTCTCAGAGGGCCGGGCTGTTGTCTCAGAGGGCCGGGCTGTTGTCTCAGAGGGCCGGGCTGTTGTCTCAGAGGGCCGGGCTGTTGTCTCAGAGGGCCGGGCTGTTGTCTCAGAGGGCCGGGCTGTTGTCTCAGAGGGCCGGGCTGTTGTCTCAGAGGGCCGGGCTGTTGTCTCAGAGGGCCGGGCTGTTGTCTCAGAGGGCCGGGCTGTTGTCTCAGAGGGCCGGGCTGTTGTCTCAGAGGGCCGGGCTGTTGTCTCAGAGGGCCGGGCTGTTGTCTCAGAGGGCCGGGCTGTTGTCTCAGAGGGCCGGGCTGTTGTCTCAGAGGGCCGGGCTGTTGTCTCAGAGGGCCGGGCTGTTGTCTCAGAGGGCCGGGCTGTTGTCTCAGAGGGCCGGGCTGTTGTCTCAGAGGGCCGGGCTGTTGTCTCAGAGGGCCGGGCTGTTGTCTCAGAGGGCCGGGCTGTTGTCTCAGAGGGCCGGGCTGTTGTCTCAGAGGGCCGGGCTGTTGTCTCAGAGGGCCGGGCTGTTGTCTCAGAGGGCCGGGCTGTTGTCTCAGAGGGCCGGGCTGTTGTCTCAGAGGGCCGGGCTGTTGTCTCAGAGGGCCGGGCTGTTGTCTCAGAGGGCCGGGCTGTTGTCTCAGAGGGCCGGGCTGTTGTCTCAGAGGGCCGGGCTGTTGTCTCAGAGGGCCGGGCTGTTGTCTCAGAGGGCCGGGCTGTTGTCTCAGAGGGCCGGGCTGTTGTCTCAGAGGGCCGGGCTGTTGTCTCTGAGGGCCGGGCTGTTGTCTCTGAGGGCCGGGCTGTTGTCTCTGAGGGCCGGGCTGTTGTCTCTGAGGGCCGGGCTGTTGTCTCTGAGGGCCGGGCTGTTGTCTCAGAGGGCCGGGCTGTTGTCTCAGAGGGCCGGGCTGTTGTTTCAGAGGGCCGGTCTATTGATCGACACAAGCAAGATTAAGCGTGATTCGAAACGCACCAATAACACACCTCTACAGGCTTTACAGCCACACAGTGACGCCTGCCGTTCGCTTAGTTCATTTCAGTGGTTTGTGACAGTGTCAACAAGTCAGACAATCTGTCGTCGTTGCATTAAGGGTATTAGCTGTAAGATATTACCTTAAAAAGCAACTTATGGAAATGTAGATTACAGAAATGTAAAGCCAGATTTGAGTGTTGTTGCAAAACATGTGTTTTTTAGCCAATAGCAAACGCTGTTATTTTTGGTAATATACACAGTGAACTTCAGTATATACACTGAGTGTACATAATATTAAGAACACCTGCTCTTTCCATTACATAGACTAACCAGGTGAAAGCTATGATCCCTTATTGATGTCACTTGTTAAATCCACTTAAATAAGTGTAGATGAAGGGGAGGAGACCGGTTAAGAAGGGATGTTTAAGCCTTGAGACAATTGAGACATGGATTGTGTATGTGTGCCATTGAGGGTGAATGGAAAGACTAAATAGTATTTTTTAACGGGGTATGATAGTAGGTGCCAGGCGCACCGGTTTGTGTCAAGAACTGCAACGCTGCTGGGTTTTTCACACTCAATAGTTTCCTGTGTGTTTCAAGAATGGTCCACCTCCCAAAGGACATACAGCCAACTTGACACAACTGTGGGAAGCATTTGAGTCAACATGGGCCAGCATTCCTTTAGAGCACTTTTAACACCCTTTAGACTGGATTCCTGACTGATGAAGGATGTTTTGAGGGGGTATACTCAGTGTACACATTCAGACTCATTTTACTATACTTTAAAAACGCTTAATCATAAGGATGTGGGGTCAAATGTCATTTCTTCTTCTCCTTTTTCTCAAATGTACAGTACACTGCAGTGTCACAGCACACTATTAGGAGGATATGTGGATAACTGATCATTCTCTCATTCTTCTCTCATTCTTCTTCTCTCGTTCTCTACTCTCATTCTTCTTCTCTCATTTTCCAGGAACCCTTCACCACCATGTTCCTCAACTTCCAGGGAGGGAAGTTTGACCACGCTGACCGCACCTTCTCCTCCGTGTCCCGAGCCTGGAGGAACTGCCAGAGAGACACGTCCGACGTCAAGGTAGACACACACACACACACACACACACACACACACACACACACACACACACACACACACACACACACACACACTGCCGCCACCTCTTCACAGTGGAGTTAGCTGTTGAAAGACAGACAGTGTACCAGAGTATCGACTAGAGGGGGCCTCTGCAGTCTACACACTCCTCTGGACGTTCACACACAAGTTCACACACACTGAGACCCTCAACACCTTCAGCAGCCCGCCAGTGTGGGGAGAGTCCACCACTGTCCAGACCCCAGGAGCCAGGGAACATACTAGGATAGGAGGAGAGGGTGGCATCAGTCTCTAAAGACGGGTTACCTTTTAGTTGTGATAGAAGTGTTTTGATAAAATGTATGGTTTTCTGTGTGGAAATAAACACACTTTAGTTTGTTTGTGATTGATGGTTATCTATTGATTTAGATAGTGATATCAGATTTTCCATATAATAAATAAGAATATGTTCTTAATATGCTCTTCAAAGCTAGGGGGTCAAATGTCAACATTATCTTCCAAACGTATTCCAAACAAACATTCAACGTTCAAATTACACCCTTTTCATTGAATTAGCCTAAAGCCTTCTCAAAGGCCCTCTTCTCTCTCTCTATCATCACCGGTGAGAGAAAGTGGCTAATCAAATGAGCAAACAAACACACTGGTCTAAAAACAACAAGCCCACTTCCTCACATCTTAAACCTCTCCACTCCACAAAACCTGACCTCAAACTGAAGGTCGGCCATTTTACGAGGCCTCTGGTTTCCATGGGGTCGACCTGGGGAGGCCTGGTGTAAATTTGTCCAGTCTGAGGTGGCGGCACGGGGGCCAGGGGTCTCCTTCAACCCTTCACCCCCCCGGCCCCTCTTAACAAGGTGGGGGAAATACAGGGGGCTTCCCCGCTACACTCTCTGCCCCGGTCCCTCTATTATGTGCAGTGGCCCCTGCTCTACTGTGGTCAGAGGCCAGTCTCTGTGATCCCCAATCCTGTCCTGTCACGGGTCACTGCAGGGGCCACAGGCTCCCCCCCCCCCAGTACACTTCAACAGTACACACACACACACACACACACACACACACACACACACACACACACACACACACACACACAATGATGCCTTTGGGCTAAGGCAAAAGGTCAGGAGGGGTCAGGGGATTGTGGCCAGAGGTCATCACGGCCTCCTACGCTACAGACAGACTGGACTGGCGTCTTTAACCTGTTATCACCACTTTATACACTGGGATACAAAACACACTAAGACTTTTTCCCCCCTTTAGAAGGAATAGAAGGTTCTTAGAGTTCCCTACAATAGTCCTGAAGCTAAAGCTAAATGGTATACTTAGCATGCTAAATTGATACATCTCATTTGTAACCCTTCTTTGTTAACAAGGTGAATGAGATCATCCATGCGAGGAAAGTCGCCAGAATGTTATTTTGACGTAGCTAAACTAAACTCAACATGGAAGCTTTATTATTGAGTGCAGGGTTGAGCCTGGACCTGTGTGTTTTGATGTAGAGTGGACCTCTTGTGGTTGATCCACTGTGACAGGTCTAGACTGAGACCAAACTAGATTCTCTCTCACTCTCCTTGGGCTTTCGCAATCAAGTGTTACCGGTAATGCGAGCCATATGTTTTATCATTGGAGGCGAAGCGCAATCAACCGTCAACTCCCCCAGCCACCACGCCACCCGACCCAGGCCAAAAGAGCAGGCCAAATCTACATTTGAAACAAGATGGCTGCCTGTACTCATAAATGTTTTAAGAGCGTGGGTCACTTGTTAAAAGAGGAGGGTTGGGGCCTTAGAGACCCAAACTGTAGCAGAGGATTGGTCTGACCCGCCATAGACCCAAAGCCCAGTGGAGAGGGGGCCCAATGTTCTGACCCGCCATAGACCCAAAGCCCAGTGGAGAGGGGGCCCAATGGGCCAAAGGTTCAATTCAAGATTGACTGAAGTAGCGAAGGAGGGGGGAGGAGGCAGGGCAGCGGGGGGTAGAAGGATTCGTTTGAACCTTTGATCAGTAGTCTCTGAAGCTTTCATGGTAGTATGACATGGATTGGTTGTGATGACCGAACATGTGCTTGGTTCTTTCTCTCCTGACTGAGCTCCCCTCAGGTCCAGCTGTAGGTTTGGATATGTGGTTATGGACTGACACAGGGCATCTCTCCGGCTAGCTACCGCCCCATGTCTCGGCTTACACACATCTAGAGGAAACTCACTGGCTTCCTGTCTAATCATGTATTTGTCTCCATCCTGTTGGACGCAGTGAGCACTGTTCTCAGGTCTGAGCTTGCTTGATAGACAGCCTTCCAGGGATTCTGTGTGTGTGTTGTGTGTGTGCGTACATGTGCATGCATGTGTGCAGCCCTTACATAACATCCGATCACATGCGCTGACCAGTTCCCAGCTCCTACCTGTAGCCTCTTTGCCAGTATGTATTTGCATGTCAGGTTGTCGCACACAGCCATGTCACAGGGAGACAAGGACATGACAAATGGGTGTTGACACTGGTCTGGTCATCCCTGATGTCAGAATGTCACCCTGTCTCTATCTCTCTGTCCATCAGGACAATGACCAGTCAGCAGGCCCAGTCACACTGTGTTCTGTCAAACAGTGCAGGGTCTTGTTCATTAAGTTCTACCGTAGCAAAACCTAGGCACTCCGTTTTGTACGTTTTGTGCCAACTGAACACGACCTAGGAGACGGTTTATTGGTTCAGCTTTAGTCAGACAGAAATGGGTTGTGTTCATTAAGGTTAGGGTTACACACACTGTAGCAAAACCTTTTGCAACTGAAAAAAAAGCCAAGTGTTCCTTATTGGACAAGTTCCGATTCAGACAAGTAGTACCTCCCTGTCTCACTCTGTTTTCTTACGTTTTGTGCCAACTGAACACGTCCCGGGACACGTTAAAAGACAACGCTTTATTAACAGGTTATTTTATTAGGAGTTACTCACTCATTAGCTATTGTTTTATAGTGGAATCAAATGAAGAGTTATACTTGTGTTGTGGCTTGTCTTCATAATTGTGGTGCTCTGTTTATGTCTCATATACTGGCTGTGGATGTATCATGTTGAAATATGAGTGCTCGCTCCATACGTAAATCCATGGTTCAATTCCCTGCTGTGGAATATGGCCGTAGTTCATGTTTGACACTTGTTATGTTGATGGGTAGGTTCAGTATATCACGAGGGGTAGATGTACGCTGATTAAACACAGGATTTACATTTGGTGTCATGCTATTGTTTGTTGTACGTATCAGGAGCCGCCAGGAAGTGGGTTAATTCAACACATGCTTACACTGTCCAGTCTTACCAGTTTGTTCCACTTGCCCACACACACTCCTAATGACATTAGTGTTTCATTTCTGTTTGCGGGATGGCAAAGATTTATCACGATATGTTTTGGTTTGCCCCATAATCTAAACGTTTGTCTTTTTTGTATATGAAGGCATTTCATACACATTGAGGCTGAGCTATGGTTTGTTAGAAATGAAGCCGGGTTTAAAGTTTACATCCTCAAGGTCTTAACATTCGAGCTCTTCAGTTTACACGAACGTTGATGTTTTTTTGGGCCCATCGTGAAATGTCATAATTCCATAACGAAGTGTTAAACTGTGCACAGACACACAATCACATTCTGGTGAGTTCTGTGAGCTGCCGCTCCTTCTAATCCTAGAATTTCATATATTCTGTTTGGCGCTCTACGATTACAGACAACCCCCCCTTTCAAAAAGTGTGGAAACCCCAGCGCACGCACACACACACACACACACACGCTAGGTTTTGATGCCTTTTATCGGCGTGCCTGCCTGCAGCGTGGTAGCAGGCAGGCAGCAGATGAGCAGTCTGAAATGTAATTTCCATGAGTAATGGCACAGCTCAAGTGTTGCGACTAGCGTCTGACTAGCTGTCTGAGGGACGACAGTGGCAGTCCCAGATTAAAGGACCTTCCGCTCACAGACACACACACACACACACACACACACACACACACACACACACACACACACACACACACTCATATATCCATGTGTGTTCTAAATGTACTTTACACCGTGTCTTCTCTCTCTCTCTTTCTTTCTGTTAATGAACTCTCTCTCTAAACTGTAGCTTCTCACTCTGAAGGTCACAGTCCCCTGTTCTTTCTACCTGGCTGTCATGATGTGGGTAGTCCGTAGTCACACTCTAATGTAGTGTCCCACACACTGAGACTGGAGGCTTTATCTCAGAGCATCTTGTCAGTGTTATTCGAATGAGAATATGGCTTACTGTGATACTGTTCTCCCTAACTAAAAGGGTTGATTTATTGACTACAAATGTGAGACAAAACTATTCTAGAATGTACTGTAACCACTATCAGTACGTACATGTACATGAAAGAACTTAGTGAAAGGATGGTTCAGGTTGGCTCTACAGTGTTAATGTCTGTCTGTCTGTCTGTCCAGGAGTTGATCCCAGAGTTCTACTACCTCCCTGAGATGTTTGTAAACGCCAACAACTACAACCTGGGGGTGATGGAGGATGGGACTGTGGTGTCTGACGTGGAGCTGCCGCCGTGGGCCAAGACCCCCG
Organism: Salvelinus alpinus; assembly: GCF_045679555.1. Classification (NCBI taxonomy): domain Eukaryota; kingdom Metazoa; phylum Chordata; class Actinopteri; order Salmoniformes; family Salmonidae; genus Salvelinus; species Salvelinus alpinus. The sequence goes on from NC_092091.1 coordinate 66,385,399, forward strand.
AGGAGTTTGTACGCATCAACAGACTGGTACGTCACACGCACACACACATATGCAGTTACGTGCGCACACACAGCAGTCCTCTTCCTCACATCATCAAACCACTCCTCTGAAGCTCTGTCAGATCCCTACCCCTCCTCCACGCTAGGCTAGCTTAGCAGGAAATGCTAATGAAAAGAGAGTGTTATTTCCTGTCCAGCTCCGGTCCCTTCCTGTTACCTGAGCCTCCCGCTCTTCTGACATGACTCTGCGTTGCCAGCAGACTTATCAAAGACAATCTCACACGGCCAAGGAGTTATTGAGGAGGATGATGTGGTGTCCTGTTTCTGATCTCTCCCCCCTGTCCCCAAGCACACCAGACCTGTGTATATTTAGTTGTTGTCAGAATTACTGTCGTAGTTTTATAGCACCACAGTGACTGCAGTGTCCTCTTACACACAGAGAAGCAGCAGAGATTGTGCTCAAGATTAGATTCCTCCTCGCTCCCATTTCAGAAGTTCCAGAAGGTCAAAAAGCTCCATATTTTTCTGGTGTCATGCTCAAACTGTTTGTCACCTCTGTTTAAACCACTGCGTTGAAGATTGTAAAATAATAACGTCTCATAGCCCAATGGCCTCCTCCCCTCTCTCTCCTTTCCCAAACAAGGATTCACATAAACCACCCCTGACTCTTGAGATGCTCTCCCAGAGACATAGTGCAGAGCTAATAACCATGGAGCTATGTCCTGCCTGCCACATAGTTTGATGATGCTACTCCTGCCATGTCTTCTAGGACCTAGATACTTCCCACCTCTCTCCAGTCTCTGCCCAGTGGTAGTAATGAGTGGCTGATGAGGCAGCAGGGAAGGCTGTGGTGATCAGGCTGTGCTCTGTGACCTGTGTGGTGGTGTTAATCAGGACGCTGATGGGACTCAGCCCACGTCATTAATCACACAACCTAAGGTGTGACACGCCAACGCCACAGAAATGGGGGGGGGGGGGGTGTTCGGTAAGCACTCAGACACGCATACCCAGATTGCTATCGTCAATGTACTCACACACATGCACATAGACTCATTGCCACACACTCTCAGATGGACAGACCTATGTCTGACACACACACACACACACACACACACACACAGACACATAAGCATGTACACACACACATTTCCTTCCAGCTGGCTGTGTTATCCCCAGTCAGATGGCTTGGCTGTGTGGTGGTTAGACAGTTGGACGTAGTTCTGCTATAGCAGTGTGTCTTCTGCTGTCTGTCTGTCTGACTGCCTAGTGGACAGATGATCTATAGAACAGGCTGTTACTGCAGATGTTACAGTAGGTAGTCGGACCACTGGAGCCTACAGCTAATTAGCGGCCAGGGCAGCATTTGGCTGGCTGACAGTTTGACTGCCGTTACCCCCAGTGCTGTAAGGTGCTCTGCTCTGTGACACTGTCTGACTGCAGCGGTGGGGGGATTCAGTGACGGGTTCTTCACATGGAACTCAAATGTCCTTATCACGTCTTAACGGTCCCCCTTACCGCTAAGCATAGCAGGAACTGCTGATCTCTTCCACAGGGTATCACTGAGCGCGCTCATGAAATATGTTTGTTGCTGTGATTCAACTGCTGTGTATCCGTACTGGTCTAGTTTCCCTTCACTGTAATTCCCATGGTGCTCTGCTCTCCTCCAGGACAGAGGCAATTATGCCCAACCTAGAACAGACTCACACACACGCCATTACAGTGCAGATCGATCCAGCCCTTTGTTTCTCTCCTCCACCGTGTGCCAATCCAGACGGTATTGATCCATCCTGCTCAGCAGCGAGAGTAGAGGACAGGCGGGGAGATTCTCCTAATAAAAACAGAATATCAGGGCTCCAGGCTTTGTGAGAGAACAACACAGTGGAAGTAGATCAAACAATAGTTGAATTGTATTGGTGTTTGCCTACTCATCTTTGTTACGTTCAAATTCAATAATTTATGTTATCAGTTGTCAGTATAAAAAATCATGTAATCTGCATTGATGAAGAGCCGTGTTTCAATTATCTGTTGAAACTATCTGTGTTCACATCTTTTGTCTGGACGTCTTAATGTATTTCCCATTAATAATACTTCTGTAGGAACAGAAGTTCCTTAAGTTGATGTGTTCCAGTGGGAAGTCGTATGGTGACGGAACAGCTATTATTGCCCGCAGGGACAGAGCTGTCAGTAGTGTGTCTGTGGTGTCTAGAACAGCCTCTGCTCCCCAGCTGTTATGGAATATCTGACAGGCCAACACACCTGGGGCTACTGAGACAGACTCTCCCTCAGAACAACGAGAGATATTGTTCTCCGTCTTGCTAAATGTTATTTCAGCACCACCTCTTTAAGACTGTGTGTAGGCTAGATGTCACAGCAGGCTTCCCTTTACGGGGGTAGAAAGAACGGAGGGAGGACATTGACATTGTCGCCGAAACACGTTGGCGTGTCACAAGATCAATTCCAACTCGGATACGATGGAGAATGTCCAGCGAAAGAGACAGGAACGCAGGTTAGTTTGATCTGTAATGAACGTGGAGTGTCTTGAACGCTCCTGGGCATTAACCCTCTCATTCTAGAGAAGACGTCCCCCTCACATACTGACACCATTAGAGGAAGTTAGTCCCATCACCCTGGGGAAGGAGAGGGAGAGAGAGGGAGGGAAGGAAGGAGGGAGAGAGGTGGGATCGGGTTTCCCCTCATGACTGATAGCTGGCATTAGAGGGTTCAGCTGGCTCCTGTGACATTATGAGAGAGGGGGGGGGGGGAGAACGAGAGAGTGAGACTGAAGGAGATGAGCAGTGAGGGGATGAGAAAGAGCGTCTGAGATGAGAGGGGGAGAGTTAATGGGTCTGTTTGGCTCTTTTAGCTTGTCGTCTGCTCCTAATGGCCCAGCAACACCAGTCAGGGAGGGAGGGAGGGAGGGGGGGGGCTGAGTGCCAGAGCTGCTCCGCTCGTTAAGCACCATAGATGATTAACAGCTAATTAAAGGCCAATCTGGGAAGGCCATTAAACCCTCCACACGGTAGAGGATTGTAGCGCCACGTAAAATGGCAGGTTGTTTTTCCGTTTTGCATCAGGGAGAGAGGGAGTGTGTGTGTAGGCTACAGCTTGTGCAATGTTTTGTAGTGTGTGAGTTTTTGTTTCTGAAATTCGCCTGTATTAGTTTCCATATGTGAAGATGTAGGCCTCATTTATTTTACATTGAGTAAAGGAGAACACAATGTGTTCTAGTGCCATTTATTTTGCGGTATTTGCATCTTGTGTTCTCAAGTTTCATAGATGTGTCATGTTCACAGTATTCTGCAGTAACCAACCAACCACACAGTATTACTGCTGCATGCCTTTGTCTGAACACCCCTACATTCCTCAGCCTAACTCCCCTCTACTCCCCTCCACCACCACCCCTCTACACCCCTCCACCACCACCCCTCTACACCCCTCCACCACCACCCCTCTACTCCCCTCCACCACCACCACTCTACATCCCTCCACCACCACCCCTCTACACCACTCTACACCCCTCCACCACCACCCCTCTACACCCCTCCACCACTCTACACCCCTCCACCACCACCCCTCTACACCCCTCCACCACTCTACACCCCTCCACCACCACCCCTCTACACCACTCCACCACTCTACACCCCTCCACCACCACCCCTCTACTCCCCTCTACACCCCTCCACCACCACCCCTCTACACCCCTCCACCACTCTACACCCCTCCACCACTCTACACCCCTCCACCACCACCCCTCTACACCCCTCCACCACCACCCCTCTACACCCCTCCACCACTCTACACCCCTCCACCACCACCCCTCCACCACCACCCATCTACACCACAACCCTCCATCACCACCCCTCTACACCACAACCCTCCACCACCACCCCTCTACACCCCTCTGGCTCCCCTAAACACGGCTCCTTGATTGACCCTGGCTTATACAGCTCCAAGATTCATTACCCTCATTGTAAATACATAGGTTTGGGATGTACCCAGGATTACTGGGATTGTAAACAGGCCCACGGTGGAGAGACCATGTCTTTGCCTTAAACACACACACACACACACACACACACACACACACACACACACACACACACACACACACACACACACACACACACACACACACACACACACACACACACACACACACACACACACACACAGGGCTCCCGAGTGGCGCAGCGGTCTAAGGCACTGCCTCTCAGTAATAGAGGCGTCACTACAGACAGCCTGGTTCGAATCCAGGCTGTATCACAACCAGCCGTGATTGGGAGACCCATAGGGCGGCGCACAATTGTCCCAGTATCGGCCGGGGTAGGCCGTCATTGTAAATAAGAGTTTGTTCTTAACTGACTTGCCTGGTTAAATAAGATACATACACACACACACACTTTACTCTGGTCTTGATGTTGCGTGACACAGAGATCAGGGGCGATTGTTGATTTTACCACAGGGTCAGGGGAGAGGTTAAGAACTTGATCCCCCCTCGCCAGATAACTAGACGTCTCTGCTCACTGTCATGTTTCACCAGCATTCCACAATATATGACAAATACCCTCTGTCCCTCTGTCCCTCTGTCCCTCTCTCTCTCTCTCTTTCTTTCTTTCTTTCTTTCTTTCTTTCTTTCTTTCTCTCTCTCTCTCTCTCTCTCTCTCTCTCTCTCTCTCTCTTATATATATTTATATACAGTGGGGAGAACAAGTATTTGATACACTGCCGATTTTGCAGGTTTTACTACTTACAAAGCATGTAGAGGTCTGTAATTTTTATCATAGGTACACTTCAACTGTGAGAGACGGAATCTAAAACAAAAATCCAGAAAATCACATTGTATGATTTTTAAGTAATTAATTTGCATTTTATTGCATGACATAAGTATTTGATCACCTACCAACCAGTAAGAATTCCGGCTCTCACAGACCTGTTAGTTTTTCTTTAAGAAGCCCTCCTGTTCTCCACTCATTACCTGTATTAACTGCACCTGTTTGAACTCGTTACCTGTATAAAAGACACCTGTCCACACACTCAATCAAACAGACTCCAACCTCTCCACAATGGCCAAGACCAGAGAGCTGTGTAAGGACATCAGGGGTAAAATTGTAGACCTGCACAAGGCTGGGATGGGCTACAGGACAATAGGCAAGCAGTTTGGTGAGAAGGCAACAACTGTTGGCGCAATTATTAGAAAATGGAAGAAGTTGAAGATGACAGTCAATCACCCTCGGTCTGGGGCTCCATGCAAGATCTCACCTCGTGGGGCATCAATGATCATGAGGAAGGTGAGGGATCAGCCCAGAACTACACGGCAGGACCTGGTCAATGACCTGAAGAGAGCTGGGACCACAGTCTCAAAGAAAACCATTAGTAACACACTACGCCGTCATGGATTAAAATCCTGCAGCGCATGCAAGGTCCCCCTGCTCAAGCCAGCGCATGTCCAGGCCCGTCTGAAGTTTGCCAATGACCATCTGGATGATCCAGAGGAGGAATGGGAGAAGATCATGTGGTCTGATGAGACAAAAATAGAGCTTTTTGGTCTAAACTCCACTCGCCCTGTTTGGAGGAAGAAGAAGGATGAGTACAACCCCAAGAACACCATCCCAACCGTGAAGCATGGAGGTAGAAACATCATTCTCTGGGGATGCTTTTCTGCAAAGGGGACAGGACGACTGCACCGTATTGAGGGGAGGATGGATGGGGCCATGTATCGCGAGATCTTGGCCAACAACCTCCTTCCCTCAGTAAGAGCATTGAAGATGGGTCGTGGCTGGGTCTTCCAGCATGACAACGACACGAAGCACACAGCCATGGCAACTAAGGAGTGGCTCCGTAAGAAGCATCTCAAGGTCCTGGAGTGGCCTAGCCAGTCTCCAGACCTGAACCCAATAGAAAATCTTTGGAGGGAGCTGAACGTCCGTATTGCCCAGAGACAGTCCCGAAACCTGAAGGATCTGGAGAAGATCTGTAGGGAGGAGTGGGCCAAAATCCCTGCTGCAGTGTGTGCAAACCTAGTCAAGAACTACAGGAAACGTATGATCTCTGTAATTGCAAACCAAGGTTTCTGTACCAAATATGAAGTTCTGCTTTTCTGATGTATCAAATACTTATGTCATGCAATAAAATGCAAATTAATTACTTAAAAATCATACAATGTGATTTTCTGGATTTTTGTTTTAGATTCCGTCTCTCACAGTTGAAGTGTACCTATGATAAAAATTACAGACCTCTACATGCTTTGTAAGTAGGAAAACCTGCAAAATCAGCAGTGTATCAAATACTTGTTCTCCCCACTGTATGTACTTTGGCTTAACCAGGCACAGGGGCTACTGGTTCTACTATTCACAAACATGCCCAACCTGGAAGTGAACTATGTCCTGATCTGATAGATAATAGGATGAATATTTGAACATGATGAATACATATTTCCCCTTCAGTTTATTATACTCCTTCAGTGTGGCTCCTCTCACTCATCTAACCTCTTGTAACTCTGCTGACAGGCCATAAGAACACGATGCTCAGACGTCTTTATAAAGATTCTGCTCAGCAGGAGTGACAGGACCATCCACTAAACCACCCAGAGAGAGAGAAATGTAGAGGGGGGAGACCCCACTCAGAAGCTGCTTGGTGGGTCAAACCAGTTGACTGATGGAACAGAAGCTGAGCGAGACAGAGTTGAACACAGGTCTGCACTCCAGTCCCACCACGGCTTCTCCTTGTCCCTCTGGAAGTGTCAAATATCTCTCAGGCAGTCCGACAGCCTACAGGAACACTCCCCTCAGGTAACTGGGACAGACGAGACGATCGTCTTCTCTGTGGAGTGCCTGTTGACGGCAGCTGGTCCTTTAGTGTGAAGTACAGTAATGGGGACACACACACACCGTTTGTTTGTTGGGAGCATCACGCTCTCGTACGCCGGCGGTTGGCTGTGAGCCTACTACTACGCCAGCCAGCCGGGATCAGTGAGCCAACCTCAAAAGCATGGGCCTGGCCGTGCTGAGAGACGAGAGACACTTTAACTTGACCCACATGGTGTTACTCACTGAGACCCCATAACGTTACCCACCCTACTCACTGTCCTTCTCTGTCCAAGCACTGAGGTCTGTCAACTCAATATGCTGACAGCCCCTCACGCAAAGTGTGTCAACATATGGGACAAGACCATTATCCTAAATGGTTGAAGTCTATGAGCATGTGAAAGAGAGGGGTAGATTGGGGGGTGTTTTGGTGTGCTTGAGTTGAGCTGTGTGTCAGACAGTTTTTTTCTTCCTATCAGACATTTTGAAGGGATGTTTGCTTTGCTGATCGTATCGTGCCCCTGGCGGATTTATAGCACTCCCCCCTACACAGAGGTGTCATCAGGGCTGTGGGAAGTGTCAGAAGGAAGGGACGGTGTGTGTGTGTGCGCGTTTCCCACACGCCACCCTACCAGGCTGCTCTGCTCCTCTGGCATGACCACCGGCTACACGGAGTCAAAGTTCACCCATGTTTACATTCGCCTCTCATCCTCACAACTCTCTCTCCCAATACAATCAGGCAGGCACTAGCACGGGGACACCTGTAATGCTCACTCCCTCTCTCTCTCCCAGGACCCCCAGAGGGACCGCTGTGAGAGTTGAGGTTAGCCGCTAATACTGCTAACAGCATAGTTCCTGAGTTAATGAGTGAGAGCACCGAGTTTGCCTAACGTAGCGTTAGCCTAGCTTAGCGCTGATCCATCCAACCGGCATGGGAGTCTGAGGCTACAGTATAACAGTACAGGGCCTGCGGCAGGGTGGGAATGAGCTACAGCGTCTGGTCAACGTCAGCCAGCGCTCTCTGAAGGGGTATTGTCATATGCGAGGGCAGACATGTTTACTGTGTGCTCTGTGTTTTACGAGCTCTAACCCCTCCTCCTCCTGCTCTCTCCTCCTCCTCTTCAGTGATGTAATGGAGGAGGCTGAGGGAGCCTGAGAAATAGCATGATCTATGGCCGCTGACACACTCACTCGCTAATGCTGTCTCTCTCCCTCTTGCTTCCTCTCTCTCTCCCATCCTCTATCTATCTCTCTCTCTCCCATCATCTCTCTATCTCTCTCTCCCTTCCCCTCTCTCTCTCCCTTCCCCTCTCTCTCTCCCTTCCCCTCTCGCTCTCTCCCATCATCTCTCTCTCTCTCTCTCCCTTCTCTCTCATCTCTCTCTCTCTCTCTCTCTCTCTCTCTCTCTCTCTCTCTCTCTCTCTCTCTCTCTCTCTCTCTCTCTCTCTCTCTCTCTCTCTCTCTCTCTCTCTCCCTTCCTCTCTCTCGGCCCATGCATGGCCTGGCAGGAGGCTTTTCTGCAGCACTGCAGTTTTTGCAGAGGCTTTCTTTCTCTTCACTTTTTCCCTCTCTCCCTCCCCGTCTCCCTCCTTACCCTCACTAATGTTCCATCTCTTCCTCTCTCTCGATCTCTTTGGGTGTTTGAGGTGGATTGTGGGACAGGTGGCATCTTTACCCCACTCCGTCCCTAGCCTAGGTGTCCAGTCAAGCATGCAGGATCTACACTCATGCTCATCTACACTCAGGTCTGCATTTCAAAGACGTGGCGTTTGACAAGGATGTCAAGTTTAGGTCATCCATCACACAGGGCTCAATGACCCCCAATATCAGCTCCCCTTCCTCCTCTACAGACATCAATCCCCCAGTCGTCTCTATTCACACTACTTACTATGCTCTCATCTCGTTTTCTCATCACAAACCACCTTCCTGCCTGATGTGGAAGGTCATCACAACTTGATTAACACTGGAACAGCTTAACAAAAGTCATGTAATATCTCTAGTTGCACATGATAAACCGCTAGTGATCTACAGTGAGATTCGATGGAGGAAATTCAACTGAGAGATCCTCAAACAATAATAATTCCATATGAAATCTGCATGAAAATCTTAAATCGGTCATAATTCTGATTCTTTTATTTTTCCAGTGTCCCAATCTCTACTGGATCGAATTTTACTGTTACATGTTTTTTTTTATTCACTGTGTAAAGATATTGATAGCATTGATAATTGGTTATGTACCCTGAAAGTCTAGTCTCTCTCTATATATTTAACTTTGAGGTTTATTTTCCATGTGAAGTGAACACAGCTGTTTGCCGGTAATGGACATCCGGTAGTGGTTCTTCCGTTCATACAGTCGGCTCTCTTTACTCTCTCTATCCTTTAGTCTATTCAATGGCACATCCTGTAGGAGTCCCAACCATTTACATCAGGGGAGAAGTGTAAAAGCTATCCCAGCTCAAGAGGCTTTAGATTGAGGTAGAACTTCAAATCTAGCCTGGGGCTTCTGTTTTTGGGAAGGCCCAAATAACATACTTTTCCCGATTTGTTAGTTGGAGTGTACGGATTCTCTTTTAACCATTTACTGATTAAAAAAATTATAATATCCAGCACTTTAGATGTCCGTGTTACGTCGTTTCCTATTTATACTTCCACCACCAAAACGCATACTAACAGTACAGTAAGTGCTCCTCTCTTTATTAAATATATATTTATTAATTATTATTATTAAGTGGTCCGCTCGCCCACGTGTCCTTCACCTGAATGAATGAACCTCTCCGGCAAAAATAAAGGGGGTTTAGAGTACAAGTTAGTCACCTCCATAATATACACTGCTCAAAAAAATAAAGGGAACACTTAAACAACACAATGTAACTCCAAGTCAATCACACTTCTGTGAAATCAAACTGTCCACTTAGGAAGCTACACTGAGCTCAGACACAAGAGGTATGTGGCAGGGTCTACAGTCAATCACGGATTACAAAAAGAAAACCAGCCCCGTCGAGGACCAGGATGTCTTGCTCCCAGACAGGCTAAACAACTTTTTTGCCCGCTTTGAGGACAATACAGTGCCACTGACACGGCCCCCTACCAAAACCTGCGGGCTCTCCTTCACTGCAGCCGAGGTGAGTAAAACATTTAAACGTGTTAACCCTCGCAAGGCTGCAGGCCCAGACGGCATTCCCAGCCGCGTCCTCAGAGCATGCGCAGACCAGCTGGCTGGTGTGTTTACGGACATATTCAATCAATCCTTATCCCAGTCTGCTGTTCCCACATGCTTCAAGAGGGCCACCATTGTTCCTGTTCCCAAGAAAGCTAAGGTAACTGAGCTAAACGACTACCGCCCCGTAGCACTCACTTCCGTCATCATGAAGTGCTTTGAGAGACTAGTCAAGGACCATATCACCTCCACCCTACCGGACACCCTAGACCCACTCCAATTTGCTTACCGACCCAATAGGTCCACAGACGACGCAATCGCAACCACACTGCACACTGCCCTAACCCATCTGGACAAGAGGAATACCCATGTGAGAATGCTGTTCATCGATTACAGCTCAGCATTTAACACCATAGTACCCTCCAAACTCGTCATCAAGCTCGAGACCCTGGGTCTCGACCCCGCCCTGTGCAACTGGGTCCTGGACTTCCTGACGGGCCGCCCCCAGGTGGTGAGGGTAGGTAACAACATCTCCACCCCGCTGATCCTCAACACTGGGGCCCCACAAGGGTGCGTTCTGAGCCCTCTCCTGTACTCCCTGTTCACCCACGACTGCGTGGCCATGCACGCCTCCAACTCAATCATCAAGTTTGCGGATGACACTACAGTGGTAGGCTTGATCACCAACAACGACGAGACGGCCTACAGGGAGGAGGTGAGGGCCCTCGGAGTGTGGTGTCAGGAAAATAACCTCATACTCAACGTCAACAAAACAAAGGAGATGATTGTGGACTTCAGGAAACAGCAGAGGGAGCACCCCCCTATCCACATCGACGGGTCAGTAGTGGAGAAGGTGGAAAGTTTTAAGTTCCTCGGTGTACACATCACGGACAAACTGAACTGGTCCACCCACACAGACAGCGTTGTGAAGAAGGCGCAGCAGCGCCTCTTCAACCTCAGGAGGCTGAAGAAATTCGGCTTGTCACCAAAAGCACTCACAAACTTCTACAGATGCACAATCGAGAGCATCCTGTCGGGCTGTATCACCGCCTGGTACGGCAACTGCTCCGCCCACAACCGTAAGGCTCTCCAGAGGGTAGTGAGGTCTGCAGAACGCATCACCAGGGGCAAACTACCTGCCCTCCAGGACACCTACACCACCCGATGTCACAGGAAGGCCATAAAGATCATCAAGGACAACAACCACCCAAGCCACTGCCTGTTCACCCCGCTATCATCCAGAAGGCGAGGTCAGTACAGGTGCATCAAAGCAGGGACCGAGAGACTGAAAAACAGCTTCTATCTCAAGGCCATCAGACTGTTAAACAGCCACCACTAACATTTAGCGGCCGCTGCCAACATACTGACTCAACTCCAGCCACTTTAAAAATGGGAATTGATGGAAATTATGTAAAAATGTACCACTAGCCACTTTAAGCAATGCCACTTAATACAATGTTTACATACCCTACATTACCCATCTCATATGTATATATACTGTACTCTATATCATCTACTGCATCTTGCCATCTTTATGCAATACATGTACCACTAGCCACTTTAAACTATGCCACTTTATGTTTACATACCCTACAGTACTCATCTCATATGTATATACCGTACTCTATACCATCTACTGCATCTGCCATGCCGTTCTGTACCACCACTCATCCATATATCTTTATGTACATATTCTTTATCCCTTACACTTGTGTGTGTGTGTAAGGTAGTAGTGTGGAATTGTTAGGTTAGATTACTGTTGGTTATTACTGCATTGTCGGAACTAGAAGCACAAGCATTTCGCTACACTCGCATTAACATCTGCTAACCATGTGTATGTGACTAATAAAATTTGATTTGATTTGATTTGATTTGATTTGATTGACAATACATTTCACATGCTGTTGTGCAAATGGAATAGACAACAGGTGGAAATTATAGGCAATTAGCAAGACACCCCCAATAAAGGAGTGGTTCTGCAGGTGGTGACCACAGACCACTTCTCAGTTCCTATGCTTCCTGGCTGATGTGTTGGTCACTTTTGAATGCTGGCGGTGCTTTCACTCTAGTGGTAGCATGAGAAGGAGTCTACAACCCACACAAGTGGCTCAGGTAGTGCAGCTCATCCAGGATGGCACATCAATGCGAGCTGTGGCAAGAAGGCTTGCTGTGTCTGTCAGCGTAGTGTCCAGAGCATGGAGGCGCTACCAGGAGACAGGCCAGTACATCAGGAGACGTGGAGGAGGCCGTAGGAGGGCAACAACCCAGCAGCAGGACCGCTACCTCCGCCTTTGTGCAAGGAGGAGCACTGCCAGAGCCCTGCAAAATGACCTCCAGCAGGCCACAAATGTGCATGTGTCTGCTCAAACGGTCAGAAACAGACTCCATGAGGGTGGTATGAGGGCCCGACGTCCACAGGTGGGGGTTGTGCTTACAGCCCAACACCGTGCAGGACGTTTGGCATTTGCCAGAGGACACCAAGATTGGCAAATTAGCCACTGGCGCCCTGTGCTCTTCACAGATGAAAGCAGGTTCACACTGAGCACATGTGACAGACGTGACAGAGTGGAGACACCGTGGAGAACGTTCTGCTGCCTGCAACATCCTCCAGCATGACCGGTTTGGCGGTGGGTCAGTCATGGTGTGGGGTGGCATTTCTTTGGGGGGCTGCACAGCCCTCCGTGTGCTCGCCAGAGGTAGCCTGACTGCCATTAGGTACCGAGATGAGATCCTCAGACCCCTTGTGAGACCATATGCTGGTGCGGTTGGCCCTGGGTTCCTCATAATGCAAGACAATGCTAGACCTCATGTGGCTGGAGTGTGTCAGCAGTTCCTGCAAGAGGAAGGCATTGATGCTATGGACTGGCCCGCCCGTTCCCCAGACCTGAATCCAATTGAGCACATCTGGGACATCATGTCTCGCTCCATCCACCAACGCCACGTTGCACCACAGACTGTCCAGGAGTTGGCGGATGCTTTAGTCCAGGTCTGGGAGGAGATCCCTCAGGAGACCATCCGCCACCTCATCAGGAGCATGCCCAGGCGTTGTAGGGAGGTCATACAGGCACGTGGAGGCCACACACACTACTGAGCCTCATTTTGACTTGTTTTAAGGACATTACATCAAAGTTGGATCAGCCTGTAGTGTGGTTTTCCACTTTAATGGAGTGTGACTCCAAATCCAGACCTCCATGGGTTGATAAATTTGATTTCCATTGATAATTTTTGTGTGATTTTGTTGTCAGCACATTCAACTATGTAAAGAAAAAAGTATTTAATAAGAATATTTCATTCATTCAGATCTAGGATGTGTTATTTTAGTGTTCCCTTTACTTTTTTGAGCAGTGTGTTTTAATCATCTAAGCAACTTCAATCCGTAACCCAATCACGTCAACTACGTTACCCAGAAAGAGAGCACTCTGAGTGGACACGGAACATGACTGTCAGACCCCCTAACTAAACACTCCAGTCTGCTCCACAGTCATTTGAGACAGCCTCATTCTCAATTCTCTGTCTCTCCCAACAGCTATCCAAACAATTCCCCATCCAATACGTTCTGCCACTAACTCCAACTAATGGTACTGTACATGTATGTCTGTCCCCGGAGCTTTTATTCATCTGTTACTCACATACTTACTGTAGATGCTAACAGTGGTGATGCGTGTGTTAGCTTGTTAGCCTTATTCTAGGTGAATGATGCTCGTCTCGGAAATGGAGCTATAGGTCTGATGATGAACCGTTTCACTCATCACCCGTTCTTCCTGCTTAGTTTGACCCTCAGTCTGGAGCTGTGATTGGTTGGGTGTGTTTGGGATGGTGTGTTTGTTTGTGAAACTGAAACACAGTTGGGTAGTCCCAGGTAGTCTTACGTTAATCTTCGTCAGACCCACTTCTGTGGATTTCGCTGTCTTTTAGAGGGCACTAGTCGTTTTTCATATGGAAGTTGGGAACTGATGAAGTAAGCTGTCACGCACAATTGGTGTGTCCCAGAGTTGATGTCTGTGTGGGGCATGTCAAAGCTTTATTGCATTGGTTAATTGAATCAGAACCATAGCACTTTCCCACTGTCTGCTCTTTACCATGAATCATACATAGCACTTTAGACTCGACCCACAGTCTACAGTACAGTATATGCCAGGCCTCCCTCCAGGTCCCTCCAAATACTCTGTGACATGTTTGTTTTGGGGAGATTTTACACAATCACAGCTCACTCTGCTTCTCGTCACCGGCCGAGCAGGATATTCACCCTGCTGTCTCGTCTCGGGTTCCACTTAGACCAGCGAGACGTGTGTGTGTGTGTGTGTCTCTGTGTCAGGTTCCACTCAGCGCAGCGTTACAGTGTGTGTGTCTGCCTGATGACCTGTACCCAGAAGTCTCAGGGTTGTAAGCTGCGTGATTGAGGAGCGAGGGAGAGACAGGTAAAAGATGTGTGTGTGCACGGGGGCGCGTGCCTGTCTGTGTGTGGGAGTTTTCCCAATGAGGGGCCACAGAGGCATAGCTCAGAGTCTGGGCCCCCAGGACGGGAGAGGGGAACTGCGGCATGACGTAAGGAACGAGAGCCATGGAGGAGGCAGCAGCCGTGGAAGCTGACATTCCATTTCCTTTATTCACATACCTGCTGCAAACTGACGTCGGGCTCCTCGGCTACGGCGAGCTAATAGGTCCTTTAATAAGACACCCGTCAAACGCAGCAAAACCAAACCCCAGATGAAAGGGAGCAGGAGATGCCTGGGGAGGAGAAAGAGGGGGAGGGAGGGGAGACGGAGGGAGAGCAAGAGAGTTATTATTCTTTTGGAACTTTTGAGGTTGTGGGTGGAAATATTATATGGGTATCATGGGGATTTCTGTAAGTTGTGGACTGATTGTTTGATCTGGTAGTGTTTCTTAGCTGGGATCTGGAAGGGGGGGGGGGTTCTTAGCTTGGATCTGGAAGGGGGGGGGGGGTTCTTAGCTGGGATCTGGAAGGGGGGGGGGGTTCTTAGCTTGGATCTGGAAGGGGGGGGGGGTTCTTAGCTGGGATCTGGAAGGGGGGGGGGGGTTCTTAGCTGGGATCTGGAAGGGGGGGGGGGGTTCTTAGGTGGGATCTGGAATGGGGGGGGGTGTTCTTAGCTGGGATCTGGAAGGGGGGGGGGTTCTTAGCTGGGATCTGGAAGGGGGGGGGGTTCTTAGCTGGGATCTGGAAGGGGGGGGGGGGTTCTTAGCTGGGATCTGGAAGGGGGGGGGGGTTCTTAGCTGGGATCTGGAAGGGGGGGGGTTCTTAGCTGGGATCTGGAAGGGGGGGGGGTTCTTAGCTGGGATCTGGAAGGGGGGGGGGTTCTTAGCTGGGATCTGGAAGGGGGGGGGGTTCTTAGCTGGGATCTGGAAGGGGGGGGGTTCTTAGCTGGGATCTGGAAGGGGGGGGGGTTCTTAGCTGGGATCTGGAAGGGGGGGGGGTTCTTAGCTGGGATCTGGAAGGGGGGGGGGGTTCTTAGCTGGGATCTGGAAGGGGGGGGGTTCTTAGCTGGGATCTGGAAGGGGGGGGGGTTCTTAGCTGGGATCTGGAAGGGGGGGGGGGTTCTTAGCTGGGATCTGGAAGGGGGGGGGGTTCTTAGCTGGGATCTGGAAGGGGGGGGGTTCTTAGCTGGGATCTGGAAGGGGGGGGGTTCTTAGCTGGGATCTGGAAGGGGGGGGGTTCTTAGCTGGGATCTGGAAGGGGGGGGGGGGTTCTTAGCTGGGATCTGGAAGGGGGAGGGGTTCTTAGCTGGGATCTGGAAGGGGGGGGGTTCTTAGCTGGGATCTGGAAGGGGGGGGGGGTTCTTAGCTGGGATCTGGAAGGGGGGGGGGGTTCTTAGCTGGGATCTGGAAGGGGGGGGGTTCTTAGCTGGGATCTGGAAGGGGGGGGGGTTCTTAGCTGGGATCTGGAAGGGGGGGGGGTTCTTAGCTGGGATCTGGAAGGGGGGTGGGGTTCTTAGCTGGGATCTGGAAGGGGGGGGGGGTTCTTAGCTGGGATCTGGAAGGGGGGGGGGTTCTTAGCTGGGATCTGGAAGGGGGGGGGGGTTCTTAGCTGGGATCTGGAAGGGGGGGGGGTTCTTAGCTGGGATCTGGAAGGGGGGGGGGGTTCTTAGCTGGGATCTGGAAGGGGGGGGGGTTCTTAGCTGGGATCTGGAAGGGGGGGGGGGTTCTTAGCTGGGATCTGGAAGGGGGGGGGGTTCTTAGCTGGGATCTGGAAGGGGGGGGGGTTCTTAGCTGGGATCTGGAAGGGGGGGGGGTTCTTAGCTGGGATCTGGAAGGGGAGGGGTTCTTAGCTGGGATCTGGAAGGGGGGGGGGTTCTTAGCTGGGATCTGGAAGGGGGGGGGGGGTTCTTAGCTGGGATCTGGAAGGGGGGGGGGTTCTTAGCTGGGATCTGGAAGGGGGGGGGGTTCTTAGCTGGGATCTGGAAGGGGGGGGGGTTCTTAGCTGGGATCTGGAAGGGGAGGGGTTCTTAGCTGGGATCTGGAAGGGGGGGGGGGTTCTTAGCTGGGATCTGGAAGGGGGGGGGGGGTTCTTAGCTGGGATCTGGAAGGGGGGGGGTTCTTAGCTGGGATCTGAGCTGTTGAATATTCTGTTTATATACAGTGTGGGTATCTGATTTGACTCTGCCCATTGTGTTGTGAGTAGATAGTTTCTGAGGAGTGTAGGAGTGCATAAGCCTGATGAATGTCCGCCCTAATCTAGTTGTAATCAATAGGGCTGTCACTCTGCCTGCACTGGACATGTGTGTTCGATCACACACATGCAAATGGGTGGATTGATTTGTTAAGTGACATTTTAACATTCTTACAGACAGGTTTCCTTAAGTCCTTAAAAAGGTTAAAAAGGTTTTTTAGGGCCTGGTAAGGTAGAGGAAAGCATTCAGTGGCACCCCATTAAGAGCAGTGAAATCCACCCCTATAAAGTTCAATGTATGGACAATGTACAGGTAACTGGCAGAATAAAGGAAACACCAGCATAAAGTGTCTTAATAGGGTGTTGGGCACCACGAGCTAGAACAGCTTCAATGCACCTTGGCATAGATTCTACAAGTGTCTGGAACTCTATTGGAGGGATGTGACACCATTCTTCCACAAGAATTTCCATAATTCGGTGTTTTGTTGAAGGTGGTGGAAAACACTGTCTTAGGCACCGCTCCAGAATCTCACATGTGTTTATTTGGTTTTGAGTTCTGGTGACTGAGACACACATACGTTTGTTTTACTATCCATGTGGGGACCAAATACTTGATTACCATTCAAATGAATATTTTCCCTAAACCTAACCCTATAACCCGAGTGGCGCAGCGGTCTAAGGCACTGCATCTCAGTGCTACAGGCGTCACTACAGACCCTTCGCCTTCGGGCTGTATCACAACCGGCCGTGATTGGGAGTCCCATAGGGCGGCGCACAATTGGCCCAGCGTTGTCCGGGTTAGGGTTTTGCCGGGGTAGGCCGCATTTGTTCTTAACTGACTTGCCTAGTTAAATAAAGGTTAAATTAAGGATAGTCAAACCAAACACACACACACACACACCCTTTAAACCCTCTATGGTCCTTTGAGACCCTCTTTCAAAGTCACTGAGATCTCTTCTTCTATACATGGTAGCCAAAATAACAGGCAACTGGGATGTTAATTGCTGAAATTAACTCAGAAACCACACCTGTGGTGCAAACTTCATTTGCTCAAGTGTTTCCATTATTTTGGCAGTTACTTGCATGTCACTGGTTGGTGGTCAGTCCCACTGTCCTAGTTTTACCACTATTAGCCTATTCTGGACTGTAGGTAGGAAGAAATGTGTCTGTCGCTAATGGGAAAGATGATAGAGCCTCGACATTGTTACTTTGCTATCTGTTACATGTCTTTGGTAAACGTTATGTTTTTATCATTTAATCATTTTTCAAAATGATTAAATTCATTTGGGAGAGTTAAGGATCGAACGGCGGCTGGACCTAGTCTCTCCCTCTGGACGTCTGTCAACGGGAAGGCTGCAGTCATATCCCAGAGCTCCCACAATTCCATGGGGCAGGAAGCTGTGAGTGGCTCACACACGGCCCAGCTCAGCAGCACAGGAAGTCTGGCAGCTATTGGCTGACCCGACCCGGACCGTAACACAGTCTCAACACACTATTAGTCAAGGGTTTTTTGGTCAGAGCAGGTCACCCCCGAACACATGCACGCACGCACACACACTACTGTAAGCTTAGACACACACACACACACACACACACACACACACACACACACACACACACACACACACACACAGGTCGCCCCTGTGTATATGAAGGTAGCCCCGCTCCCCTCTCTGTAACATCAGACAGCCGTAGAGGAAACGTGAGCATGGCGTGCCGTCACTGTTACCCAATCCTGTGTTTTCATTGGAACCAACATCACAACCCAGACAGAGGAACTTTAAAATGAGAGCCGGGGGAAATTACATCCCGCTTTTCTCCCCCCAGAAATCTATTAATAGAATGTTTTGTGTCATTTAGAGCCAGATTTAAAAATATATATATTATTGGTAATAATTCACCACTATAAAAATTTGAAATGTCTGGCATTTGAAGCTTTACACATGACTAGGCGACAAACAATTCTCAGTTGGCAACAAAGGGATCTCTAAACCTTTGACGATACACAGCAGTTGATGATAGAAACCTCCTGATAACAGTAGTGTAGTGATATTTCGTTGCCATCCACCCCCTGCCAGGCATTTACATAAAGGCATGCTAAATTATTCATTAATTATCAGAGGATTCCCGGTGGAACAGGATGAAACAGACAGTGGCTGCTAATTGGCCCATCAATAACCCTGCTGCCTGCTGGATCTCCCTTAGTGGATCTGGATCTCTCCTCAGGAATCTGTCTATCTAGTCTACACAACACTTCTGGCTCTCTCTAGTCTACACAACACTTCTGGCTCTCTCTAGTCTACACAACACTTCTGGCTCTCTCTAGTCTACACAACACTTCTGGCTCTCTCTAGTCTACACAACACTTCTGGCTCTCTAGTCTACACAACACTTCTGGCTCTCTAGTCTACACAAGCCGTCTGGCTCTCTCTAGTCTACACAAGGCTTCTGTCTCTCTCTAGTCTACACAAGACTTCTGACTCTCTCTAGTCTACACAAGCCGTCTGGCTCTCTCTAGTCTACACAAGCCGTCTGGCTCTCTCTAGTCTACACAAGGCTTCTGGCTCTCTCTAGTCTACACAAGCCTTCTGGCTCTCTCTAGTCTACACAAGCCGTCTGGCTCTCTCTAGTCTACACAAGCCGCCTGGCTCTCTCTAGTCTACACAAGACTTCTGTCTCTCTCTAGTTTACACAAGACGTCTGGCTCTCTCTAGTCTACACAAGACTTCTGACTCTCTCTAGTCTACACAAGACTTCTGTCTCTCTCTAGTCTACACAAGACGTCTGGCTCTCTCTAGTCTACACAAGACTTCTGGCTCTCTCTAGTCTACACAAGCCGTCTGGCTCTCTCTAGTCTACACAAGCCGTCTGGCTCTCTCTAGTCTACACAAGCCGTCTGGCTCTCTCTAGTCTACACAAGCCGCCTGGCTCTCTCTAGTCTACACAAGGCTTCTGGCTCTCTCTAGTCTACACAAGACGTCTGGCTCTCTCTAGTCTACACAAGACTTCTGACTCTCTCTAGTCTACACAAGACTTCTGACTCTCTCTAGTCTACACAAGACTTCTGTCTCTCTCTAGTCTACACAAGACTTCTGACTCTCTCTAGTCTACACAAGACGTCTGGCTCTCTCTAGTCTACACAAGACTTCTGGCTTTCTCTAGTCTACACAAGGCTTCTGGCTCTCTCTAGTCTACACAAGGCTTCTGTCTCTCTCTAGTCTACACAAGACTTCTGACTCTCTCTAGTCTACACAAGACGTCTGGCTCTCTCTAGTCTACACAAGACTTCTGGCTTTCTCTAGTCTACACAAGGCTTCTGGCTCTCTCTAGTCTACACAAGGCTTCTGTCTCTCTCTAGTCTACACAAGACTTCTGACTCTCTCTAGTCTACACAAGACTTCTGACTCTCTTTAGTCTACACAAGGCTTCTGGCTCTCTCTAGTCTACACAAGACTTCTGGCTCTCTCTAGTCTACACAAGACTTCTGGCTCTCTCTAGTCTACACAAGCCGTCTGTCTCTGACGAAGAAGGGTTTTTAGATGAAGGTTTGGTGGCTGAAATATCTTTATCTTAACAAAAGGGTTTTTAATATAATAATACTTTTAGCAAAAATGGTCATCTTTAATTTATCTGTAGAAACTATGAGAATAGAAAGGTTCAGAAACGTTGTCAAACATCACAGCACAGTTGAGGGTAGATGAAGGATGGGATTAAAATCAAACAAAAGAGAACTATTGTAAAATACACTGCCCCCCCACACACACACACAATTTAAAGAAATATCTTTAAAAAAATAAAGAGATGGTTCTCCCACAACCGTTTTGCTTGTTGATCAAACGTGTCTGGGAGAACACAGGGTAGAATTGCCAATGGGCCTCTCTTCTAGCAGCACAGACTGAGAGGCTTTGAAAGACACACCACAGAGCTAGTTCACTATACCTCCGCAGGCACTACCAAACGCTCCCTGAATCACTGATGAGGGAGGGGATTTCTAGGCACTACCAAACGATTGCATCTCAGTCAGAGACAGACACACACGCACACACACAATACTATTCCCCTCTCCCTTTCCCCAAATGCTAGAACTGCATTACCATAAAGGCGGGCCTCTGGAGAGGGTGCTGCAATAACACAGGCTGTTCTTTGTGTCCCTGCCTTGATTGACAGGAGATTGCAGCGCACATTAAATGGCCATCAGACTCTGCATTAGTTTAGAAACAGAGGGAGCAGGGCCCCGTCAAAGGTCAGGCCTAGCGCATAATGAACTGATCTCTCTCTGTCACACACATGCACAAAATGAAGGAACACAAACACACACACACACCGGTCCCCCATCGGCCCCCAGTCAGCTTGTCATTAAGAGGCCTGTCCTGGATTCTAATAGACATGTAGCCCTAATAAAACGGATCACTCTCTGACACAGAGCTTTGAACGTATTAACATAAGTGTGTTTATGTCGGAGGAAATGCAGACAAGAAGCCTGGACTCTGCACCTAAGGAGGCTCCAGGGGTGCTCTGTTCCAGGGGTGCTCTGTTCCAGGGGTGCTCTGTTCCAGGGGTGCTCTGTTCCAGGGGTGCTCTGTTCCAGGGGTGCTCTGTTCCAGGGGTGCTCTGGTCCAGGGGTGCTCTGTTCCAGGGGTGCTCTGTTTGGTCTTATTGTTAATAATTACTCCCAAAACATTGGTATTCTCTCATATTTTATTGTGTGTTTTAAAGGGGAAATATAATTGCGCTTTCTGTGGCTACTAATTTCACCATGTTTCCAGGTTGCCAAACTATAATTGCGAAAGTATAATTGTTGAACATTTACAAAAAGAACCATGACGTGTAACCTATTCACACAATTTGTTATGCACTTATATAACAAATGTTCCCAGTCCTCATTTTAATAGTGTTCTTCCCCCACTCCACTTCCCAGCTTGCATCCCAATGTTGGTACCTTATTCCCTACTTAGTGCACTCATTTTGACCCGGGCCCATAAGGCACTATATATACAGTGGGGAGAACAAGTATTTGATACACTGCCGATTTTGCAGGTTTTCCTACTTACAAAGCATGTAGAGGTCTGTAATTTTTATCATAGGTACACTTCAACTGTGAGAGACGGAATCTAAAACAAAAATCCAGAAAATCACATTGTATGATTTTTAAGTAATTAATTTGCATTTTATTGCATGACATAAGTATTTGATCACCTACCAACCAGTAAGAATTCCGGCTCTCACAGACCTGTTAGTTTTTCTTTAAGAAGCCCTCCTGTTCTCCACTCATTACCTGTATTAACCGCACCTGTTTGAACTCGTTACCTGTATAAAAGACACCTGTCCACACACTCAATCAAACAGACTCCAACCTCTCCACAATGGCCAAGACCAGAGAGCTGTGTAAGGACATAAGGGCTAAAATTGTAGACCTGCACAAGGCTGGGATGGGCTACAGGACAATAGGCAAGCAGCTTGGTGAGAAGGCAACAACTGTTGGCGCAATTATTAGAAAATGGAAGAAGTTCAAGATGACGGTCAATCACCCTCGGTCTGGGGCTCCATGCAAGATATCACCTCGTGGGGCATCAATGATCATGAGGAAGGTGAGGGATCAGCCCAGAACTACACGGCAGGACCTGGTCAATGACCTGAAGAGAGCTGGGACCACAGTCTCAAAGAAAACCATTAGTAACACACTACGCCGTCATGGATTAAAATCCTGCAGCGCACGCAAGGTCCCCCTGCTCAAGCCAGCGCATGTCCAGGCCCGTCTGAAGTTTGCCAATGACCATCTGGATGATCCAGAGGAGGAATGGGAGAAGGTCATGTGGTCTGATGAGACAAAAATATAACTTTTTGGTCTAAACTCCACTCGCTGTGTTTGGAGGAAGAAGAAGGATGAGTACAACCCCAAGAACCCATCCCAAACGTGAAGCATGGAGGTGGAAACATCATTCTTTGGGGCTGCTTTTCTGCAAAGGGGACAGGACGACTGCACCGTATTGAGGGGAGGATGGATGGGGCCATGTATCGCGAGATCTTGGCCAACAACCTCCTTCCCTCAGTAAGAGCATTGAAGATGGGTCGTGGCTGGGTCTTCCAGCATGACAACGACCCGAAACACACAGCCAGGGCAACTAAGGAGTGGCTCCGTAAGAAGCATCTCAAGGTCCTGGAGTGGTCTAGCCAGTCTCCAAACCTGAATCCAATAGAAAATCTTTGGAGGGAGCTGAAATTCCGTATTGCCCAGCGACAGCCCCGAAACCTGAAGGATCTGGAGAAGGTCTGTATGGAGGAGTGGGCCAAAATCCCTGCTGCAGTGTGTGCAAACCTGGTCAAGAACTACAGGAAACGTATGATCTCTGTAATTGCAAACAAAGGTTTCTGTACCAAATATTAAGTTCTGCTTTTCTGATGTATCAAATACTTATGTCATGCAATAAAATGCAAAGGAATTAGTTAAAAATCATACAATGTGATTTTCTGGATTTTTGTTTTAGATTCCGTCTCTCACAGTTGAAGTGTACCTATGATAAAAATTACAGACCTCTACATGCTTTGTAAGTAGGAAAACCTGCAAAATCGGCAGTGTATCAAATACTTGTTCTCCCCACTGTATATATATATATAGTGAGCATGGTTACATTTAGGACGCAGACCCAGTTCCACATGAAAACCCAGAGACCTTTCAGTGCTCTGCCGCCCCAGGGCCTTTTCTCTCTCTCCTTGACACCGACCAATTTATTGATATTGTTTCCACGGCTCATAAAGTCATTATACAAGAGCTTTCACAGTTTACCATCAGGCTGAGGCTCGATCGCCCCGTCAGCGGGAGATGTCATGATGGCAGACAGGCAGCAGGCGTCTAGCTGTTCGCTCTCTCTTTTTCTCGCTCACCTCCTTCTCTCTCTGTCTGAATCTCATTTTTCTCGCACTCCCTTTCTTTCCCCATCTCTTTCTTTCTCTCTATTTTCTCTCTCTCGCTTTCTCTCTCTCTCCGCCGTTCCTCCCTGATTGAAAGTTATAATTAAGAGAGTGCGAGAGAATTAGAAGGAAAATTAGCTGTCAGAAAGTCACATTTAAGTGAGTGATGGGCCAGCCCCGGCTGTAAACATTTAAATGATATAAATTGCCATTTAAGTGTACCGGTTTAATGTTTTGTCACAGAATTAATGTGACACAAGGCAGCAATGACAATCAAGGCCTCCTCATTCTAATTTGGAACGCGTTTAGAAGCCTTTGTTGTTGCCGTGCCGACAGCTTTTCCAGAAATTAACACAATCGCTGTTTTTATGAGAAACCATAAATGTTTTCCCTTCTTTGCCAGCTAATGAGTAGAAAAACAGCTTGTATCTCAATGTTATGGTGAGACAGAGACGTTCCAAAGCACCGCTATATACATTATCTCGTCTCGTCATCCCACGAAAGGGGAAGAAAAGTCCAAAATGAGTCCCCAACGTCCTACTAGAACGGAGTGTTCTCATGTTTCATGTTTTCACACGATTAGCATTGGAGTCTTTTGGAGCATTTTCTTCATTATGCAGATGATAGTCGGTGCTGCTATCTGCTATTGAAATGACTTTGAACAAGTTCTGCTTTGAGTTGCAGCTTTTTGTGGGGGTTGGGGGGGTGGAGTAAGCATTCTGGAATTACAACAATTACTGCCGAACACCATTTGCAGTCTTGCAGTTTAGCAGGTCTACTGTATCTGCTCTTAATGCTTCAGTAGACCTATATCAATAATCCTTTGACTTCGTCTAATCCCCCCTTGGTTCTGTGGCTTATGAGTGACATCAACTTCAATCAATGATTTGCAAGGATTCCCTACCTCCTATTATTGATATAATCTTGGGATCCTCTTGTACCACTCTATCCCAATCCCCTCTAACCATGAGTCCTCACCGCCTCACTCTGAACACGGTTAGTATCTTTTTCTGTTCAATATCTGCTCAATAACCCTTTCATTTTGCCCCATCCCCTCTAACAATGGCTCCTCCTCTCCTCCTGTCTTCCCAGGCTCTGGAGAGTGAGTTTGTGTCGTGCCAGCTGCACCAGTGGATCGACCTGATCTTTGGCTACAAGCAGCAGGGTCCTGAGGCCACCAGGTCTCTCAACGTCTTCTACTACCTGACCTATGAAGGGACCATCAACCTCAGCTCCATCACCGACCCCATGCTCAGAGAGGTGATGTAACACACACACACACACACACAGAGTTGACGTGACGTTTTTCTGCGTATTATTTGTTATAATATTATATTATTTGTCTTTTCCATCTCTAAAATCCCCTGCTGGACATGAATTACTCCACGGTATCACACAGAACCATTAAAGCTCTTAACTGGGATGTTGAATCCAATTCAATTAAAGTCCATTAGCATCAGCAAAAGGTACAATCCTCCGACATTATTGACGCTGTTATTTGTGTTACATTCAACAGCAGGGCTGTGTGTTAAGTAAGTACTATTCAGTCAAATTGAGTTGCTGAACCCAGCAGTCTTTCTTCTCCAGCACTGGGATCCCACAGAAAGCTGTATGAAGTGCTCCACTTTAAGGTCTGAGAAAGCCCTTAAAAATCGGGAGTGTGTTTGTGTTTTTCTCGCTCTACTTTCATTCATTATTCATCCTCCCTTCACTTTGAACCAACAGGCAGGCAGCCTCTCCCTCTCTCCCCACAGCAGCAACACGGTACACCAATATAGCAATAAACCATGGCTAGCCCGCTAGCTTACAGCGCTAACTCTCTCATTGACACTAACAAATCTGTGGCAGGCGAACAGGGTGCTGACCCCACAACTAGAGTGTGACTTCTCGTCTAAAACGGTGCCACTGAAGTGTAACTCAGGGTGCCAGACATGTCAGCCAGCCACTGAGACAGCCTCTTCTGGCCCAGAGTCCACTGTGTGTGTGTACTGTATAAACTCTAGGGCCTGGACGGTACCGGTATGGTTATGCTCGTTAGTATGGGGGTAAGGGAACACAACACAAAGCGGATTGAACTGGTTTAGAAATCAACTCTAATGTTGGAAACAAACATCATGATGTCATCCAGAGTCACATGTATTTATTTTCTAACATAATATGTAACATACAGCACGTTTTTAAAGGACCAAAGAGTTTGGTTTGCGTCGTGTTTTCATTTTTGTCATGGAAAAAATACCCTGATACCGGTACCGGCCTGGCTCTAATAACCTCCAGAGATAACACAGTGTACCCTAAATACAACGGGAGCTGGTCAACATAACTTCCTATATAATGATATATTTATTTCATTGAAGACACTCTGAAGCCCCAAACAAATGATCCGTAAAGAAATATCCTAATTGCTCTGATATCACAATTACTTATGTTGTGTTGAATATAATTTTATGACATTATTATGACGTTCAGTTGGAATAAACCAAAACCAGCCAAAAGGAACCTCCCTCAGAACTTTTACTGTCAGAGTCCTGGCCAGAAAATCAGCATCTTGACATCGGCGTTCAACAAGGACACAGTAGGGCGATAGTAGTCGTCATTTCCAGCAGTACACTCGCTGTGGAACAGTGTTCGAGGTTGATTAGTGTCCAGTGGGTGTTCAGCTGAAGGTCAAAGTGACTCAACTGTTCCGATAGCTAGCTCTGGGACGTGTTGCTCAGGCTAATGTACAAGAGGACCCATCTTCAGAGTCACTCTCTTCTTTAAATTCCCAGCTGACGTTTATAAAGGCGTGTGATGTTGGAAACTTGCTGGGCATAGGTCACCTATCTACTTGCCCATACTACAATGTTATGGCATATAGGCATGTGATTATGTGGGGCCGCTGGCAAGGCCAATCTTCTTTAGGGGCGCTGGTCCGTATCTGATGAAGTCTCTATATTCTGTACATTTAAAGGACGGAGAAAGACCCCTCTGCAGCGAGGCTACGGTCATTTGATTTACTCAACCACTTGACAAGCTGCATCTGGATGTAAAACATGCTGTTTTTATGCAAATAAACGCATCAGAGTAACCGCATAGCCGCACTTCGTTTTGAATGAAGAGAAATGAATAACGGAGGATGTCCTTGGCGTGTTGTCTGGTTTGTGGGGGTTGTGCGACAACTCAAGGCAGGTTCCTGTTTGCGTGGGTATGTTTAATTTATACTCGTATTACGTGAAAGCTGTAAAATGCAGACTGTTCCCGTCTGTGTGTTGTCACTGGTGTGTGACGGCCGTGAGATTTTTCATAATCACAGACAAAGGACAGCGTGAGATGGAGAGAGAGGGCAGGAGAGAGAGCGAGAGGGCAGGAGAGAGAGGGCAGGAGAGAGAGAGCGAGAGGGCAGGAGAGAGAGAGCGAGAGGGCAGGAGAGAGAGAGCGAGAGGGCAGGAGAGAGAGAGCGAGAGGGCAGGAGAGAGAGAGCGAGAGGGCAGGAGAGAGAGAGCGAGAGGGCAGGAGAGAGAGAGCGAGAGGGCAGGAGAGAGAGAGCGAGAGGGCAGGAGAGAGAGAGCGAGAGGGCAGGAGAGAGAGAGCAGGAGAGAGAGAGCGAGAGCAGGAGAGAGAGAGCAGGAGAGAGAGAGCGAGAGGGCAGGAGAGCGAGAGGGCAGGAGAGCGAGAGGGCAGGAGAGCGAGAGGGCAGGAGAGCGAGAGGGCAGGAGAGCGAGAGGGCAGGAGAGAGAGAGGGCAGGAGAGAGAGAGGGCAGGAGAGAGAGAGGGCAGGAGAGAGAGAGGGCAGGAGAGAGAGAGGGCAGGAGAGAGAGAGAGGGCAGGAGAGAGAGAGAGGGCAGAGAGAGAGAGAGAGAGCAGGAGAGAGAGAGAGGGCAGGAGAGAGAGAGAGGGCAGGAGAGAGAGAGAGGGCAGGAGAGAGAGAGAGGGCAGGAGAGAGAGAGAGAGAGAGAGAGAGAGAGAGGGCAGGAGAGAGAGAGGGCAGGAGAGAGAGAGGGCAGGAGAGAGAGAGGGCAGAGAGAGAGAGAGAGAGAGAGAGAGAGAGAGAGAGAGAGAGAGAGAGAGAGAGAGAGAGAGAGAGAGAGAGAGAGAGAGAGAGAGAGAGAGAGAGAGAGAGAGAGAGAGAGAGAGAGAGAGAGAGAGAGAGAGAGAGAGAGAGAGAGAGAGAGAGAGAGAGAGAGAGAGGGCAGGAGAGAGAGGGCAAGAGAGAGAGGGCAAGAGAGAGAGGGCAAGAGAGAGAGGGCAAGAGAGAGAGGGCAAGAGAGAGAGGGCAAGAGAGAGAGGGCAAGAGAGAGAGGGCAAGAGAGAGAGGGCAAGAGAGAGAGGGCAAGAGAGAGAGGGCAAGAGAGAGAGGGCAAGAGAGAGAGAGGGCAAGAGAGAGAGAGGGCAAGAGAGAGAGAGGGCAAGAGAGAGAGAGGGCAAGAGAGAGAGAGGGCAAGAGAGAGAGAGGGCAAGAGAGAGAGAGGGCAAGAGAGAGAGAGGGCAAGGAGAGAGAGAGAGAGAGGGCAGGAGCGAGAGAGAGAGAGAGAGAGAGAGAGGAGCAGGAGCGAGAGAGAGAGGGCAGGAGCGAGAGAGAGAGAGAGAGGGCAGGAGCGAGAGAGAGAGAGAGAGGCAGGAGCGAGAGAGAGAGAGAGAGAGGCAGGAGCGAGAGAGAGAGAGAGAGGGCAGGAGCGAGAGAGAGAGAGAGAGGGCAGGAGCGAGAGAGAGAGAGAGGGCAGGAGCGAGAGAGAGAGAGAGGGCAGGAGCGAGAGAGAGAGAGAGAGAGAGAGAGAGAGAGAGAGGGCAGGAGCGAGAGAGAGAGAGAGGGCAGAGAGAGAGAGAGAGAGAGAGAGAGAGAGAGAGAGAGAGAGAGAGAGAGAAAGCAGGAGCGAGAGAGAGAGAGAGAGGGCAGGAGCGAGAGAGAGAGAGAGAGGCAGGAGCGAGAGAGAGAGAGAGAGGGCAGGAGCGAGAGAGAGAGAGAGAGGGCAGGAGCGAGAGAGAGAGAGAGAGAGGGCAGGAGCGAGAGAGAGAGAGAGAGAGGGCAGGAGCGAGAGAGAGAGAGAGGGCAGGAGCGAGAGAGAGAGAGAGAGAGAGAGGCAGGAGCAGAGAGAGAGAGAGAGAGAGAGGGCAGGAGGAGAGAGAGAGAGAGAGAGGGCAGGAGCGAGAGAGAGAGGGCAGGAGCGAGAGAGAGAGAGGGCAGGAGCGAGAGAGAGAGAGGGCAGGAGCGAGAGAGAGAGAGGGCAGGAGCGAGAGAGAGAGAGGGCAGGAGCGAGAGAGAGAGAGGGAGCGAGAGAGAGAGAGGGAGAGAGAGAGAGAGAGAGAGAGAGAGAGAGAGAGAGGGCAGGAGAGAGAGAGAGAGAGAGGGCAGGAGAGAGAGAGAGAGAGAGCAGGAGAGAGAGAGAGAGAGAGGGCAGGAGAGAGAGAGAGAGAGGGCAGGAGCGAGAGAGAGAGAGAGAGAGAGGGCAGGAGCGAGAGAGAGAGAGAGAGAGAGAGCAGGAGCGAGGAGAGAGAGAGAGAGAGGGCAGGAGCGAGAGAGAGAGAGAGAGAGAGAGCAGGAGCGAGAGAGAGAGAGAGAGAGAGGGCAGGAGCAGGAGAGAGAGAGAGAGAGAGGGCAGGAGCGAGAGAGAGAGAGAGAGAGAGAGCAGGAGCGAGAGAGAGAGAGAGAGAGGGCAGGAGCGAGAGAGAGAGAGGGCAGGAGCGAGGAGAGAGAGAGAGAGAGAGGGCAGGAGCGAGAGAGAGAGAGGAGAGAGAGAGAGAGAGAGAGAGAGAGAGAGAGAGAGAGGGCAGGAGAGAGAGAGAGAGAGAGGGCAGGAGAGAGAGAGAGGGCAGGAGAGAGAGAGAGAGAGAGGGCAGGAGCGAGAGAGAGAGAGAGAGAGGGCAGGAGCGAGAGAGAGGAGAGAGAGAGGGCAGGAGCAGAGAGAGAGAGAGAGAGAGGGCAGGAGCGAGAGAGAGAGAGAGAGAGGGCAGGAGCAGAGAGAGAGAGAGAGAGAGGGCAGGAGCAGAGAGAGAGAGAGAGAGGGCAGGAGCGAGAGAGAGAGAGAGAGAGGGGGCAGGAGCGAGAGAGAGAGAGAGAGAGAGGGCAGGAGCAGAGAGAGAGAGAGAGAGGGCAGGAGCGAGAGAGAGAGAGAGAGAGGGCAGGAGCGAGAGAGAGAGAGAGAGAGGGCAGGAGCGAGAGAGAGAGAGAGAGAGGGCAGGAGCGAGAGAGAGAGAGAGGGCAGGAGCGAGAGAGAGAGAGAGGGCAGGAGCGAGAGAGAGAGAGGGCAGGAGCGAGAGAGAGAGAGGGCAGGAGCGAGAGAGAGAGAGGGCAGGAGCGAGAGAGAGAGAGGGCAGGAGCGAGAGAGAGAGAGAGAGAGAGAGGGCAGGAGAGAGAGAGAGAGAGAGAGAGAGAGAGGGCAGGAGAGAGAGAGAGAGAGAGAGAGAGAGAGAGAGAGAGGGCAGGAGAGAGAGAGAGAGAGAGGGCAGGAGCGAGAGAGAGAGAGAGAGAGAGGGCAGGAGCGAGAGAGAGAGAGAGAGAGAGAGGGCAGGAGCGAGAGAGAGAGAGAGAGAGAGAGGGCAGGAGCGAGAGAGAGAGAGAGAGAGGGCAGGAGCGAGAGAGAGAGAGAGAGAGAGAGGGCAGGAGCGAGAGAGAGAGAGAGAGAGAGGGCAGGAGCGAGAGAGAGAGAGAGAGGGCAGGAGCGAGAGAAATAGAAGGGGAACCACTGTACCAGTACTCTCTGTCCCGGTGCAGTAAAAAGTGGTTGTCTTAATGTGGCATGAGTCAACACAGAGAAGAGGAAGTGGAAGAAGGGAGCTGATGTTCTCTTGCTGATGGAGGGAGAGCATGACCAGGAAGCAAACCCGTCTGGGAAAACATGGCAACGGTCTCCGCAGCGTTCCCTAATCTGCCTTGAGACATTCCAAACGCTCAGCTAGAACCCCACCCTCCACCCTACCATGGCTTGGCCTGTGTAGACTGTAGGCCTCTGGGGCAGGGAGCCTCTCTTCCAGCTGTCCCTCCCTATCCTGTCCCTCCCTATCCTGTCCCTCCCTATCCTGTCCCTCCCGACCCTGTCCCTCCCTATCCTGTCCCTCCCTATCCTGTCCCTCCCTATCCTGTCCCTCCCTATCCTGTCCCTCCCTATCCTGTCCCTCCCGACCCTGTCCCTCCCGACCCTGTCCCTCCCGACCCTGTCCCTCCCGACCCTGTCCCTCCCGACCCTGTCCCTCCCGACCCTGTCCCTCCCGACCCTGTCCCTCCTTACCTCCCGACCCTGTCCCTCCTTACCTCCCGACCCTGTCCCTCCCTACCTCCCGACCCTGTCCCTCCCTACCTCCCGACACTGTCCCTCCCGACCTCCCTACCCTGTCCCTCCCGACCTCCCTACCCTGTCCCTCCCGACACTGTCCCTCCCTACCTCCCGACACTGTCCCTCCCTACCTCCCGACACTGTCCCTCTCTACCTCCCGACACTGTCCCTCTCTACCTCCCGACACTGTCCCTCCCTCTCTACCCTGTCCCTCCCTCTCTCTCCTGTCCCTCCCTACCCTGTCCCTCCCTACCCCCCTTCACCACCACCCGTCCTCCATTGCCTGTTCTGACACAAACCAGCCCCGGAAGGCCTAGCCCAGACCAGGACCAGACCAGACCACACCAGGACCATGGCTGAAACAGTTGTCACTCAGTAGTGGCGGTCTCCCTTGGCGCTACCCCCCTCCATTCCAACCTCCACCCCCCTTGGCCCCTGGCCCTGACACGGCCCAGACTAGCAACCCATTTCCGCCTCCTCCACAGGCCTGCTTCCTCACAAACACTGAGAGGCTGGCTACGGCTCGGGGCTGGAGACGCACTGCTGGTGTATTTGACTAATTAAAACTAACGCCGGGGTTCAGTCGGGTGTGTGGAGAAACCTCCCCAGCTGATTGGACTCGGGGAGGAGGGTGTGTGGAGAAACCTCCCCAGCTGATTGGACTCGGGGAGGAGGGTGTGTGGAGAAACCTCCCCAGCTGATTGGACTCAGGGAGGGAGGGTGTGTGGAGAAACCTCCCCAGCTGATTGGACTCAGGGAGGAGGGTGTGTGGAGAAACCTCCCCAGCTGATTGGACTCAGGGAGGGAGGGTGTGTGGAGAAACCTCCCCAGCTGATTGGACTCGGGGAGGAGGGTGTGTGGAGAAACCTCCCCAGCTGATTGGACTCAGGGAGGAGGGTGTGTGGAGAAACCTCCCCAGCTGATTGGACTCAGGGAGGAGGGTGTGTGGAGAAACCTCCCCAGCTGATTGGACTCGGGGAGGAGGGTGTGTGGAGAAACCTCCCCAGCTGATTGGACTCAGGGAGGAGGGTGTGTGGAGAAACCTCCCCAGCTGATTGGACTCGGGGAGGAGGGTGTGTGGAGAAACCTCCCCAGCTGATTGGACTCGGGGAGGAGGGTGTGTGGAGAAACCTCCCCAGCTGATTGGACTCGGGGAGGAGGGTGTGTGGAGAAACCTCCCCAGCTGATTGGACTCAGGGAGGGAGGGTGTGTGGAGAAACCTCCCCAGCTGATTGGACTCAGGGAGGAGGGTGTGTGGAGAAACCTCCCCAGCTGATTGGACTCAGGGAGGGAGGGTGTGTGGAGAAACCTCCCCAGCTGATTGGACTCGGGGAGGAGGGTGTGTGGAGAAACCTCCCCAGCTGATTGGACTCAGGGAGGAGGGTGTGTGGAGAAACCTCCCCAGCTGATTGGACTCAGGGAGGAGGGTGTGTGGAGAAACCTCCCCAGCTGATTGGACTCGGGGAGGAGGGTGTGTGGAGAAACCTCCCCAGCTGATTGGACTCGGGGAGGAGGGTGTGTGGAGAAACCTCCCCAGCTGATTGGACTCAGGGAGGGAGGGTGTGTGGAGAAACCTCCCCAGCTGATTGGACTCAGGGAGGAGGGTGTGTGGAGAAACCTCCCCAGCTGATTGGACTCAGGGAGGGAGGGTGTGTGGAGAAACCTCCCCAGCTGATTGGACTCGGGGAGGAGGGTGTGTGGAGAAACCTCCCCAGCTGATTGGACTCGGGGAGGAGGGTGTGTGGAGAAACCTCCCCAGCTGATTGGACTCAGGGAGGTAGGGGGAGGAGGGTGTGTGGAGAAACCTCCCCAGCTGATTGGACTCAGGGAGGTAGGGGGAGCAGGGTGTGGGGAGAAACCTCCCCAGCTGATTGGACACAGTGGGGGGGGGGAGGAGGGTGTGTGGAGAAACCTCCCCAGCTGATTGGACACAGGGAGGGGGGAGGAGGGTGTGTGGAGAAACCTCCCCAGCTGATTGGACACAGGGAGGGGGGGAGGAGGGTGTGTGGAGAAACCTCCCCAGCTGATTGGACACAGGGAGGGGGGAGGAGGGTGTGTGGAGAAACCTCCCCAGCTGATTGGACACAGGGAGGGAGGGGGGAGGAGGGTGTGTGGAGAAACCTCCCCAGCTGATTGGACACAGGGAGGAGGGTGTGTGGAGAAACCTCCCCAGCTGATTGGACACAGGGAGGAGGGTGTGTGGAGAAACCTCCCCAGCTGATTGGACACAGGGAGGGAGGAGGAGGGAGTGTGGAGAAACCTCCCCAGCTGATTGGACACAGGGAGGGGGGAGGAGGGTGTGTGGAGAAACCTCCCCAGCTGATTGGACACAGGGAGGGAGGGGGGAGGAGGGTGTGTGGAGAAACCTCCCCAGCTGATTGGACACAGGGAGGAGGGTGTGTGGAGAAACCTCCCCAGCTGATTGGACACAGGGAGGAGGGTGTGTGGAGAAACCTCCCCAGCTGATTGGACACAGGGAGGAAGGTGTGTGGAGAAACCTCCCCAGCTGATTGGACACAGGGAGGGAGGGGGGAGGAGGGTGACAACAAACTCTTTCTTAGACTCACTCACTTTCCTCCCTCTTCATTCATGTATATGTGTGTTCATGCAATACACCTCCAATCTCTCTCCTCTCGCTCTCTTTCGCTCACACACACACACACACACACACACACACACACACACACACACACACACACACACACACACACACACAGACACAGTTTATCTGCTCTCTCTCTCTGATGGCACCATGCTGTGCGGGGTGTGGATTTATTTATTCCCCTGATCATCAGAGCAGCTCCAAGGTAAATAGTGGGTGTCAGAGATCCAATTTACCGTCCGGTTGTATTAACCATGCACCAGGCTCCTGGCCATGCCTGGGTAATGGGCCTCTAGCTGGGGAAATGACCGACCACAGCCCCCCTCTCCCCACTGGTCCTGGTAATGAATCTGCATGCGTGGGTGGGTAGGTGGTTGGCTCAAGCACATCTGGATGGGAATGAGGTGATAAATCAGCGTTTGCCCTCGGTGCCCGCCATGCGAAGCTCCAGTCACTGAGCATGAAGGGCAGCTGAATGGCAGGGGATGAGGAGGTACGGCGGTACGGAGCGTGTTCTGTTGTCCTCTATAGAGGCCGTAGGGAGAGACCGACATCGCACCATACTGTACACACAGTCCAGTTCATGATCTGATGGAAGTGGTCTGTATCGTATACTAATACAAGAGATTTTATCATATTTGGGGTTTTTAAAATGTGATATCAGAGAAATGTTAATATATATATATTAAGGATGATTTGGTATTTAATATGTATGGCATAATATAGGGATGTATATGGTATAGCTCTTGCCAAATGTATTTTGGATGAACACGACAGACCACAGCTAATTACACCGGCACAGATGTTCATAGGGGTCCTGACGGACTACCCCTCACACC
This sequence comes from Salvelinus alpinus, assembly GCF_045679555.1. Classification (NCBI taxonomy): domain Eukaryota; kingdom Metazoa; phylum Chordata; class Actinopteri; order Salmoniformes; family Salmonidae; genus Salvelinus; species Salvelinus alpinus. The sequence goes on from NC_092091.1 coordinate 66,419,580, forward strand.
CCAGGCTCACACACTTTGATCAATCACCTCCATTTAATCCTCCTGCTGGACTTGTGCCAAGCTACTAGTCTAGCTAGAGCTAGCGCCTGAAAACACCACTCACATTCACGCTGCGGAAAATACTGAAAAGTGTTCTTATTTTGCGTCATCAACATTTCTATGCAAATCTGAAATCATCTTGTAAAAGTCCTCTTTAGTTCCCCTTCGTCAAACAGTGATGCTGTGAAGACATTGGGTTAGCTAGCTAGCGCTTATTGCCATCTTGCCCTGCCCTGACTCCCATTCCAGTGACGTAATGACTTGGGCTTTTCCTAGAATCCCTACATGCATTCTCTGGTATTTCAAGATCCTCTTAATGACTGTACGGTTGCATTCCAAATAGCACCCTATTCTCTTAACGGTGCACTCCTTTTGACCAGGGCCCTATGTAGGGAATAGGGTACTATTTGGGACACAGACTAGATCATCTGTTTGTAATCGATGGCCCAGTCTAATGGACCCAGGAGTGGATTTACACTAAATAAAGAGGGAGGGACAGATCCCATTGTTCTCCTCAGCTGTGAGAGGAGTGGGGGATCAAAGCTTGAGTGGCAGAGAAAAGAAGGGTGGGGGAGAGAAAGGGAGAGAGAAGGAAAGAGCGGGAAAAGAGAGGGAGGGCGGGGAGGGGGAGGTAAGAGGCAGGGAGACAGACTGGGGGAAAGCGAGAGAGAGAGAGAGGGAGGGAGGGAGAGAGAGGGAACCAAAGCCCTGGGTTTTCTGACGCTCACATATCAACTGGCGTCGGTGGAGGCCTTGAGTCTCGACCGGGAGATTTTCTCATACCTGTTAGAGATTAGGAACCATCTTTTTTTTTTTTTACAACACCTCCACCAAAGCTGAAAGGTAGGATGGCAGGCAGGGCAGAGTATAGGTCTGGATCTGAAATTACATCCACTTCCCTATGTAGTGCCTGACTTCTGACTAGAGTACAAATAGGGGTCTGGTCAAAAGAAGTGCACTACATAGGGAATAGGGTGCCATTTCACATGAATCCCAGGTATTAGTATACAGTAAGTATAGTCTGAGTCTATGGGCTTAACTGAGGCTCGCTCGCTCTCTCTCTTCTCTCTCTCTCTCTCTCTCTCTCTCTCTCTCTCTCTCTCTCTCTCTCTCTCTCTCTTCTCTCTAGTCTCTCTCTTGTCTCTCTTCTCTCTCTCTTCTCTCTCTCTCTAGTCTCTCTCTCTCTCTCTAGTCTCTCTCTCTTCTCTCTCTCCTCTCTCTCTCTCTCTAGTCTCTCTCTCTCTCTCTCTAGTCTCTCTCTCTCTCTAGTCTCTCTCTTGTCTCCTCTCTCTCTTCTCTCTCTCTCTCTCTAGTCTCTCTCTCTTCTCTCTCTTCTCTCTCTAGTCTCTCTAGTCTCTCTCTCTCTCGTCTCTGGTTAGTTTCAGACAATAGGGATAAGCAGTGCCGTTCACAGCAACTCTCATGGAAATCCCATCTGTAGTCAGTACAGGCCTTCTCTATGAGATCACTCCCAGAGTCCAGGCCAACCCCGGCTCAGGCTCAACCACTGCAGTCTCACATAGTACTCTGCTCTTCTCCACACTCACTCTCTCACACGCAGTCACACACAGTCAGATTGCCCGGCGCAGCAGTCTCTCACTTAACCTCTGTCTTTCCTGCCCAAGATCTTTCTTTCTCCCTCTCGCTCGCTCTCTCTCAATTCAATTTCAATTTAAGGAGCTTTATTGGCATGGGAAACATATATGTTATCATTGCCAAAGCAAGTGGAGTAGGTAATAAACAAAAGTGAAATAAACAATAAAAAAATGAACAGTAAACATTACACAAAATTTCCAAAAGTATAAAGACATTTCAAATATCATTATGTTTATATACAGTGTTGTAACAATGTGCAAATAAATAAACATAAATATGAGTTGTATTTACAATGTATTGGGTTGTATTTACTCTCTCTCTCTGTAGCCCCATCTCACCTAGAGTACTCCTACACACACCTACCTCTGTTGCTGTATGTATTATTTACTGTGTTGATCATAGTACATCTCTCTGTCCTCCCAGCCCTGTGTTACCTTGACTCTGTGGCCCCTGATGTTGTCCAGAGCTGAGAGGCGGCGTCTCCTGTGACATTTATGGTCCTATATCTCTTAATTAGCGCAACCTAACCCGCCTGTCTGTCTCTCGCTCTCTCTCTCTCTGTTTCTCTCGCTCTCTCTCTCTCTGTTTCTCTCGCTCTCGCTCTCTCTGTTTCTCTGTCTCTCTACTGCTCTCTCTCTCTCTCTCTCTCTCTCTCTCTCTCTCTCTCTCTCTCTCTCTCTCTCTCTCTCTCTCTCTCTCTCTCTCTCTCTCTCTCTCTCTCTCTCTCTCTCTCTCTCTCTCTCTCTCTCTCTCTCTCTACTGCTCTCTCTCTCTCTCTCTCTCTCTCTCTCTCTCTCTCTCTCTCTCTCTCTCTCTCTCTCTCCTGCTCTCTCTCTCTCTCTCTCTCTCTACTGCTCTCTCTCTCTCTCTACTGCTCTCTCTCTCTCTACCTCTCTCCCTCTCGCCAGGCTGTGGAGGCACAGATCAGGAGTTTCGGACAGACCCCATGTCAGCTGCTCATCGAGCCACACCCACCAAGGAGCTCCGCCATGCAGGTGGTGAGTCTCGCACACACGTACGCGCACGCTCACACCCAGACTGACCACCGTGCCCAATACCGTGCCCAATACCGTGCCCAATACCGTGCCCAATACCGTGCCCAATACCGTGCCCAATACCATGCCCAATACCATGCCCAATACCTTACACAATACCATGCCCAATACCTTACACAATACCATGCCCAATACCATGCCCAATACCATGCCCAATACCATGCCCAATACCATGCCCAATACCTTACACAATACCTTACACAATACCGTGCCCAATACCGTGCCCAATACCGTGCCCAATACCGACCCATCTCCTCAGTAGTGTAGATAGAACCAGAGGCCCAATGGAATAGCCTTGACTGTCTCTGACTGCTAATATGTTAAATGACTGTCTCTGACTGCTAGTACGTTAAATGACTGTCTCTGACTGCTAGTACGTTAAACGACTGTCTTTGACTGCTAGTACGTTAAACGACTGTCTCTGACTGCTAGTATGTTAAATGACTGTCTCTGACTGCTAGCATGTTAAACGACTGTCTCTGACTGCCAGCATGTTAAACGACTGTCTCTGACTGCCAGCATGTTAAACGACTGTCTCTGACTGCCAGCATGTTAAACGACTGTCTCTGACTGCTAGCATGTTAAACGACTGTCTCTGACTGCTAGCATGTTAAACGACTGTCTCTGACTGCTAGCATGTTAAACGACTGTCTCTGACTGCTAGCATGTTAAACGACTGTCTCTGACTGCTAGCATGTTAAACGACTGTCTCTGACTGCTAGCATGTTAAACGGCGGTCTCTGACTGCTAGCATGTTAAACGACTGTCTCTGACTGCTAGCATGTTAAACGGCGGTCTCTGACTGCTAGCATGTTAAACGACTGTCTCTGACTGCTAGCATGTTAAATGACTGTCTCTGACTGCTAGCATGTTAAATGACTGTCTCTGACTGCTAGCATGTTAAACGACGGTCTCTGACTGCTAGCATGTTAAACGACGGTCTCTGACTGCTAGCATGTTAAATGACGGTCTCTTTAGTATGTCAAACGACGGTCTCTGACTGTCTCTTTAGTATGTCAAACGACGGTCTCTGACTGCTAGTATGTCAAACGACTGTCTCTGACTGCTAGTATGTCAAATGACTGTCTCTGACTGCTAGTATGTCAAATGACTGTCTCTTTAGTATGTCAAATGACTGTCTCTTTAGTATGTTAAATGACTGTGTCTGACTGCTAGCATGTTAAATGACGGTCTCTGACTGCTAGTATGTTAAATTACTGTCTCTGCTTTGACTTACACTAGCCCGTCTATAGTCTTTCCTCTCCCCCCAATCATCCCTCCATCCTAATCCTGGGAAACGTAAGCTCTGGTTTTGAACCCGTCTCCTATCGTCCTCAGAGAGGGGTGAGGTGTGATTTTGGGTGAAGGGATGAGGTGTGATTTTGGGTGTAGGGGGGCGGATGAGGGTGAATGGATTAGCACTGTGGAAACATGGTCCTGAGCCAAACTCCCACTCTACACCTCAGACAGACAGACGAGGGTACCAGGGGAGAACCAGAGGGAGGAGGACCGGCTGGGAACAATGGCCCAAAGGTGACAGGCTTTTAAGGGGCAGGAAGAGGGGGTGTGTTGGGGGGGGCTGTGGATGACGTGCCGACTTGAGCCCCCCAGAGCCCCCATTAGCGGGGTGGCCCTGTGGTGCTGACAGCTGGAGACCATTGGCACACACATATACACAAACACACACACATATACAAACACACACATATACACAAACACACACGCACACAGAGCTGCCCATATGCCACCCATGTTTACCAAACACCCCATTAGCTCTTCACCACAAATCCAAATAATGCTACATTCATCCACAGGTTGAAGGTCTAGGGTTTCCCCCACACCTGGGTGCAAATACTACTTGAATTCTTTCAAACACTGTTAGCGTTTGCCTGCCTGGAGTGCCAGGTGGGTGACGTTTGCTCTTTTTGAGGGTAGATCAGATTTAATATTTGCAGATAGAACCCACAATCTATCAAATTAATTGTTTGCATAATTTCTAATCCCCCTAATTTAGATTTTTTATTTCTTAATATTTTTCCCCCTACCATCCCTCCCTGATTGGAGTAAATTTAACGGAAAACTGCTTCTACTGCTACTTACAGCTATTTTCTCTCACATAACTATAGAAATAATTGTATGTATATTCCTCATTTCCTCTCTTTACAAGTGCTGGATTTTCACACACAGCGGCCAATCCACCATTCATTCTGATCTTAACTCCAACTAAAAGATGAACCCATCTTTCCCAGTATAATGCCATTTTATCATTTCCTTTTGCAATACATCCCTCACTGTGATGAGGGACCTGACTCCAAAAGCGAGCCACCGATGGACAGTACCTGAAAAGATGTTCTGTTGATTCTGTTTCCTCCCCTTCTAATGTCTTAATGAAATCAGAAGGTGACTATCCTGGCCTGGCGTACAGTATATTATTAGTAACAGTGTATTAACAGTGCAGTACAGTGGGCTGCAGTGGGGTACAGTAGCGTGCAATAGGGTGCAGCAGGGTCGTGTGCAGTACATTAGGGTACAGTACAGTAGAGTTACAGTACATTAGGGTATGGTGCAGTACATTACAGTAGGGTACGGTACAGTAGGGTACGGTACAGTAGGTTATGATACGGTACAGTAGGGAATGGTACAGTACATTAGGGTGCAGTACAGTAGGTTACAGTAGGGTGTAGTGCTGTACAGTAGGGTGTAGTGCTGTACAGTAGGGTGCAGTACAGTAGGGTGCAGTACAGTAGGGTGCAGTACAGTAGGGTGCAGTGCAGTACAGTGCAGTACAGTGCAGTACAGTAGGGTGCAGTACAGTAGGGTGCAGTGCAGTACAGTAGGGTACAGTACAGTAGGGTGCAGTGCAGTACAGTAGGGTGCAGTACAGTACAGTGAGGTACAGTAAGAGCTGCTGAGATGAGAAGGGAGCAGTAGAATAAGGAGGGGAGAAATGGGGAGACACTTTACTAGACAAATAAACGCAAGGTTGTTGAGCAGGGCCTCAATTCCCTGTGGTGACACACACGTACGTACGGAAATCCAGTGGAAACTCGACCCCAGTACTGGAGCAGGAGGGCATATGAGTCCATCCTTTCAAGTTTAAAGGTGTCTTGTATGTAAATGTTTGGCCTCTCCGGTGGTGGTAGGTGGGCCTGGTGAGTTTGGACAGGTTTGACGTGTCCTAGGCACCTTTCTCTATCCATTCACACGAGCAGCAGATGAGGGACTTCTTTCCTTCTCTCTCTCTCATTTCTTTCTCTCTCGCTCGCTTCATTTTCCTAGCACTTGCAATTTCTCCCCCTCTCTTTCTCCCTCTCTCTCTCTTCCCTTGCGCGCTCTCTCGCTCTCTCTCGCTTTCCCTCTTCCTCTTTCTCTCTCTCTGACTCCCCCATTAATCTCTTTACACCTCTCTTTGCTGTGTCCTTCTCCACCTTTGTTTTCCATCCCTCCCCCTGTCTGAGTGTAGTGTGGTGTCAGACTCCGGTCCTGTCATGTCCCCCTGTCTGAGTGTAGTGTGGTGTCAGACTCCGGTCCTGTCATGTCCCCCTGTCTGAGTGTAGTGTGGTGTCAGACTCCGGTCCTGTCATGTCCCCCTGTCTGAGTGTAGTGTGGTGTCAGACTCCGGTCCTGGCATGCCCCCCTGTCTGAGTGTAGTGTGGTGTCAGACTCCGGTCCTGTCATGTCCCCCTGTCTGAGTGTAGTGTGGTGTCAGACTCCGGTCCTGGCATGTCTCCCTGTCTGAGTGTAGTGTGGTGTCAGACTCCGGTCCTGTCATGTCCCCCTGTCTGAGTGTAGTGTGGTGTCAGACTCCGGTCCTGTCATGTCCCCCTGTCTGAGTGTAGTGTGGTGTCAGACTCTGGTCCTGGCATGTCCCCCTGTCTGAGTGTAGTGTGGTGTCAGACTCCGGTCCTGTCATGTCCCCCTGTCTGAGTGTAGTGTGGTGTCAGACTCCGGTCCTGTCATGTCCCCCTGTCTGAGTGTAGTGTGGTGTCAGACTCCGGTCCTGGCATGTCCCCCTGTCTGAGTGTAGTGTGGTGTCAGACTCTGGTCCTGGCATGTCCCCCTGTCTGAGTGTAGTGTGGTGTCAGACTCCGGTCCTGTCATGTCCCCCTGTCTGAGTGTGGTGTCAGACTCCGGTCCTGGCATGTCCCCCTGTCTGAGTGTAGTGTGGTGTCAGACTCCGGTCCTGTCATGTCCCCCTGTCTGAGTGTAGTGTGGTGTCAGACTCCGGTCCTGTCATGTCCCCCTGTCTGAGTGTAGTGTGGTGTCAGACTCCGGTCCTGGCATGTCCCCCTGTCTGAGTGTAGTGTGGTGTCAGACTCCGGTCCTGGCATGTCCCCCTGTCTGAGTGTAGTGTGGTGTCAGACTCCGGTCCTGTCATGTCCCCCTGTCTGAGTGTAGTGTGGTGTCAGACTCCGGTCCTGTCATGTCCCCCTGTCTGAGTGTAGTGTGGTGTCAGACTCCGGTCCTGGCATGTCCCCATGTCTGAGTGTAGTGTGGTGTCAGACTCCGGTCCTGTCATGTCCCCCTGTCTGAGTGTAGTGTGGTGTCAGACTCCGGTCCTGGCATGTCCCCCTGTCTGAGTGTAGTGTGGTGTCAGACTCCGGTCCTGTCATGTCCCCCTGTCTGAGTGTAGTGTGGTGTCAGACTCCGGTCCTGTCATGTCCCCCTGTCTGAGTGTGGGGTCAGACTCCGGTCCTGTCATGTCCCCCTGTCTGAGTGTGGTGTCAGACTCCGGTCCTGTCATGTCCCCCTGTCTGAGTGTAGTGTGGTGTCAGACTCCGGTCCTGTCATGTCCCCCTGTCTGAGTGTAGTGTGGTGTCAGACTCCGGTCCTGTCATGTCCCCCTGTCTGAGTGTAGTGTGGTGTCAGACTCCGGTCCTGTCATGTCCCCCTGTCTGAGTGTAGTGTGGTGTCAGACTCCGGTCCTGTCATGTCCCCCTGTCTGAGTGTAGTGTGGTGTCAGACTACGGTCCTGTCATGTCCCCCTGTCTGAGTGTAGTGTGGTGTCAGACTCCGGTCCTGGCATGTCCCCCTTTCTGAGTGTAGTGTGGTGTCAGACTCCGGTCCTGTCATGTCCCCCTGTCTGAGTGTAGTGTGGTGTCAGACTCCGGTCCTGTCATGTCCCCCTGTCTGAGTGTAGTGTGGTGTCAGACTCCGGTCCTGGCATGTCCCCCTGTCTGAGTGTAGTGTGGTGTCAGACTCCGGTCCTGTCATGTCCCCCTGTCTGAGTGTGGTGTCAGACTCCGGTCCTGGCATGTCCCCATGTTGGTGTTCAGTAATGACGTTGTCAGAGTATTCTAGTAGCCTGTTAAAACAACAGAGATTTACCTCAGTGTGCCTCTGACATTAAGCATGTATAGTATGTTCCCCAGCTCACTACAGGCATCCTGCAAATGACTCCTCAGTCTGAACAAATGGCACCCTATTTCATGTGGAGTGCACTTTTATTGAGCTGAACCCTGATCAGAAGGAGTGCACTATGTAGAGGGAATAGGGTGCCATTTGGGACGCAGGATGAATAATGTGTGTGAGCCAGTAAAAACAACTCTTATCAGTAGAAGGGAACTCACATGGTTTAAAGTGAGTGTCGATGTCTTGACGAAGCTTGGCAGGAACAAATGTCAGTTCTTATATGAAGATAAATACAAAATGGGATTTTTATTTGATTTTTATTTGATGTGGCGACTGATTGTTACCAATGATAAAAGTATCAAGTTCACTTCTGACCATTGTCATGTTAATGAACATTTCCTGGAGAGACCTGAGCAAAGTCTGAGAATTCTTAGGAAGAATGTTGACTTTTGTCATTGTTAAAAGATAGATCATGTCTGGCATGTACACTAGTCCTTATATTTAGAGGTCCAGTACAAGTAACTGCTAGTAGACTCTTGATTCATTACAGATGGTGTAGAATGTCAGACTTGAGGAGGACTCCACTACCCAGCAGCCCTCACTAACAGGTTATTAATGGTGCCACATTTGATGAGGCATTACCATGGAGATAGATAGAGCACTATAGATGGCTATAACCAATCACAGACGCCATAATGTAACGCAGATACAAAGATGAGTCCTCTATCTGTGTGGCCATTACAGACACTTTTAATAGAGTGTTAGGGAGGGAGCACTGTAACAACGTTAACACGGGGAGTTCAACAGAGGAGTTTTGGCCAACAAGGGTATTTCACACACACACACTATACACATACACCCACATTATACCAATCCTGTGGATTTTTCTCCTCTTACGTTTGGTCTGTTTGTTTGTTTGTCTTCCGTTTTAATGCTGAGACTTGTTGGTCCTTCCTTAGTATTGACACAAACTTTGTCTTTGAGAAATAGTTTTCTTGTGTCTGTTTTTCTTGCCCTGACTTCTAATCGATGTCATCATGTGAATAATGGTACTCTGCTTTTAGTACCTCAGCTTTTCTCCAACTGGCCTCCTTCCCTCTGAGTGCTGCCACTCCATGCTAGCTTCCCAGCTAACTTTCTCTCTGTCCCTCTCCTCCCTTCCCCCCTCTTTCTCTCTCTCGTTTTCACTCTCTTTTCTGCGTACTGCTGCTGCTCCTGCTGTTCCCTCTTCTCCTCCGCTGCTCCATCCCTCGTTCGCTCCTGCTCTTTGTCTGTGGATCTATCCATCCATTGGACTCCTCCTCTCCCTCCCTCCTTCCGTCCATCCGTCCGTTGATCTGTCCATCACCACCAGTATGTCCTCCTGCAGAGCCCGTTGATGTTCACGGAGCAGATGCAGCAGGATGTGATCATGGTGTTGAAGTTCCCCAGCAACTCTCCCGTGGCCCATGTGGCCGCCAACACCCAGCCGGGCCTCGCCGCGCCCGCCATCATCACCGTCACCGCCAACCGCCTCTTCGCCGTCAACAAGTGGCACGGCCTGGCCGGTAAGAGGGGGATTGTAGGAAATGGAGTCTAAAGTAGGAATATCTTGTAGAAGTCAGCTGGATAATTTTTTTAACCTTTATTTAATTAGGCAAGTCGGTTAAGAACAAATTCTTGTTTTACAATGACGGCCTACCCCGGCCAAACCCTCCCCTAACCCGGATGACGCTGGGCCAATTGTGCGCCGCCCTATGGCTTGAAATGTACATTTAACCAATTCATTGAAATTCAACTCATATGTAGGATATGAGATATCAAGTCTGATTTCATGTAGCACGTCAAAGACCAGTACACAGAATAGAGAGTTTTGGAGCACACAGTTGAGGACTACACGTTTATCCACACACAGTTGAGGACTACACGTTTATCCACACACAGTTGAGGACTACACGTTTATCCACACACAGTTGAGGACTACACGTTTATCCACACACAGTTGAGGACTACACGTTTATCCACACACAGTTGAGGACTACACGTTTATCCACACACAGTTGAGGACTACACGTTTATCCACACACAGTTGAGGACTACACGTTTATCCACACACAGTATCGTATCCAAAGACCTTCAGTCAGTATTTATCTGTGTATCTCAACGAGAGCAGCCAATAGGCTTGTCTCTTTCATCTTCCCAGGACAGGACGTTGAATTCTGAGACAGTTGAGCGGTCCTCCTAAAAGGCAGGATCAAATGTGACACGTGCACTCTGCCAGCGTTAGGTTTCACTTCCTCATTGATGCATCAAGACCTCACTCCTCATGGTTTATTTATTAAACATCAACCCTGCTGTGGAATAACAGGGAAGGGGATATGGGATGAAGTCTGACGTTATGAAACTCAAAGACAATGAAGATTTGTAGATCTCATTGAGTTTGGAGCATTTTGTTTTGATGAGTGGATTTCATATGATATTGTTTGTGGTTAGATCTTGAATTGTTAATTATTTTAACTTGTTTATGGTACAAATCTGTATTATTAGAGGATGTTCAGATGTAAGGATTCACGATATTATCTTATTAACTTGTTTATTACTATGTATTATCAGAGTCAATTTGGAGTCACAGAAAACCGTTTTACAGCTAAATGTAACTCTTTGGTAGAGCGCTCTGGGGGACAATAGGCTTTGAGTGTGGCAAATTACATTTTAGCATCTCCCATATGGAACAGAAGCCAAAGTACTCCACAGGGCCAAATCACTGATATTAAACCCATCCTTCTTTCTGCATCCCACTCATTCCTTCCTCCCACACATCTCTTTTCCTCTCTCTCTCTCTCTCGCAGGTCATCAAGGCTCCTCTGTGCAGGACCAGCAGTACCAACTGCCCGTGGAAATAGACCCTCTGATAGGTATGCCGTGCGTGTGTGTGTGTGTGTGTGTGCGTGCGTGCGTGCGTGCGTGCGTGCGTGCGTGCGTGCGTGCGTGCGTGCGTGCGTTCAAATATGTGACTCTCTGTCTGTGTGTGTCTCTGGGATTCATTGTGATGGGCCAAGGCAGTGTCCCTGGCCAGTAGCTTGCTGTTGTTTCACAGCCTCTGCCCACCAACAGCCCCCTCGTCCTCTCATCCCCTGAAATAAATCCTCCACTCTGCTCTCTCCTCTGCTAAACCATTTGCATGCAAATTGGAATGCAATGAGCTGTGGCCTAGACTGGTATTTCATCATCAAGCTCGCCCTTCTCCTCTATCCCTCTCTCTCTCTCTCTCTCTCTCTCTCTCTTTCTCTCTTTCTCTCTCTCTTTCTCCCCTCTCTCCCCTCTCTCCCCTCTATCCCCTCTATCCCCTCTATCCCTCTCTCCTCTATCCCTCTCTCTCTCTCTCTCTCTCCTCTATCCCTCTCTCTCTCCATCTCTCACTTTCTCTCTCACAGTTTTTCCTACTCTCTCTTTCTCTCTGGTTTAATTTGAGCGGGGGAAAGGATCTATGTCAGTATAAATGAATATGAATGTGGTAATAATGTGTGATTGAGAATGCGCGGCGGGCGGATGTCAGGACAATATGGGCGCCTCTCATCACTCACGACTTGTTGATGAGGAGGCGAGCAGAGGAGCGGAGCGTTAGTGATGTATAGGATACACTGTCTGGGAGAGAGTGGTCAGAGACAGAGCTCTAGTGATGTATAGGATACACTGTCTGGGAGAGAGTGGTCAGAGACAGAGCTCTAGTGATGTATAGGATACACTGTCTGGGAGAGAGTGGTCAGAGACAGAGCTCTAGTGATGTATAGGATACACTGTCTGGGAGAGAGTGGTCAGAGACAGAGCTCTAGTGATGTATAGGATACACTGTCTGGGAGAGAGTGGTCAGAGGCAGAGCTCTAGTGATGTATAGGATACACTGTCTGGGAGAGAGTGGTCAGAGACAGAGCTCTAGTGATGTATAGGATACACTGTCTGGGAGAGAGTGGTCAGAGGCAGAGCTCTAGTGATGTATAGGATACACTGTCTGGGAGAGAGTGGTCAGAGACAGAGCTCTAGTGATGTATAGGATACACTGTCTGGGAGAGAGTGGTCAGAGGCAGAGCTCTAGTGATGTATAGGATACACTGTCTGGGAGAGAGTGGTCAGAGACAGAGCTCTAGTGATGTATAGGATACACTGTCTGGGAGAGAGTGGTCTGAGACAGAGCTCTAGTGATGTATAGGATACACTGTCTGGGAGAGAGTGGTCAGAGACAGAGCTCTAGTGATGTATAGGATACACTGTCTGGGAGAGAGTGGTCAGAGACAGAGCTCTTTCTCTCTCTCCTTTATTGTTCTCTCTCATTCTTCCTCTCTCTGTTGCTCTCTTGACCTCGCAAATGTTCTCTCTCTCTGTCTCGTTCTCTCTCGTCCAAACACACACACGTTTCCTCTAACGGTTGTCTAGTTAAAATGTCATTCCCACCAGCTCATCTCCATCCAGATCCATTTCTCCCCTTTTATGACCCTCCTTTTTATATACTGTGTGTGTGTGTCGTTTTATTTGCTTTGTAAACAACAAGTGTAGACTAACAGTGAAATCCTCACTTACAGGACCTTCCCAACAATGCAGAGAGAAATAAAATAGAGAAATAATAGAAAAGTAAAACCCGTACTAATACAAGTAATAATAAATACACAATGAGTAACAAGAACTTGACTATATACACGGGGTACCAGTACCAGTCGATATGCAGGGGTACGAGGTAATTGAGGTAGCTACGTACATATAACTAAGAATAAAGTGACCGATAATTAACAGTAGCAGCAGCGTATGTGATGAGACAGAAAAGTTAGTACAAAAAGGGTCAATGCAGATAGTCCAGGTAGCTATTGATTACTATTTAACTATTTAGCAGTCTTATGGCTTGGGGGGTAGAAGCTGTTCAGTGTTCTGTTGGTTCCAGACTTGGTGCATTGGTACCACTTGCTGTGCGGTAGCAGAGAGAACATGCTATGACTTGGGTGGTTGGAGACTTTGACAATTTTTAGGGCCTTCCTCAGACACTGCCTGCTATAGAGGTCCTGGATGGCAGGGAGCTCGGCCCCAGTGATGGACTGGGCCGTCGGCACTACCCTCTTTAGAGCCTTGCGGTCGGATGCCAAGCATTTGCCGTACCAAGCTGTGATGCAGCCAGTCAAGATGCTCTCAATGGTGCAGCTGTAGATGTTTTTGAGAATCTGGGGACCCATGCCAAATCTTTTCATCCACCTGAGGAGGAAGAGGTGTTGTCGTGCCCCCCCCCCCCCCCACGACTGTGTTGGTGTGTGCGGACCATGATACATCCTTAGTGATGTGAACATAGAGGAACTTGAAGCTCTCGACCTGCTCCACTGCAGCCCCGTCCATGTGAATGGGGGCGTGCTCGTCCCTCCGTTTCCTGTAGTCCACGATCGGTTCCTTGATCTTACTCATGTTGAGGGAGAGGTTGTTGTTCTGGACACCACACTGCTAAGTCTCTGACCTCCTCCCTATAGGCTGTCTGATCGTAGTCTGTGATCAGGCCTACCAATGCTGTGTCGTTGGCAAACTCACCAACTGGGACGGCCTGTCAGGAAGTCCAGGATCCAGTGTTCGGTGCCAGGGTTCTTAGCTTAGTGATGAGCTTGGAGGGCACTATGGTGTTGAACGCTGAGGTGTAGTCAATGAACAGCACTATCACATAGGTGTTCATCTTGTCCAGGTGGGAAAGGGCAGTGTGGAGTCCAATAGAGATTGTGTCATCTGTGGATCTGTTGGGGCGGATTGCGAATTGGAGTGTGTCCAGGGGGTCTGGGATGATGGTGTTGTGAGCCATGACCAGCCTTTCAAAGCATTTCATGGCTACAGATGTGAGTCCTATGGGGCGATAGTCATTTATACAGGTTACTATGGTGATCTTAGGCACAGGGACTATGGTGGTCTTCTTGAAACATGTAGGTATTACAGACTGGGTCAGGGAGAGGTTGAACATGTCAGTGAAGACACTTGTAAGCTTTGAGTATGCGTTCTGGTAATCCGTCTGGCCCTGCGGCCTTGAGTGTAAATTACCCTGTTTAAGGTCTTACTCACATTCTATCTCTGCAACTCACTCACAGCTCTGTTTTGTCACTTTTCAGCACCAGCCCACGCTCCACATCACATGTATAATGCGTGTGGTGAGGGGATATTTTCTTAACGTGTCATTTCTGTATTTATACTTCTCACATTCCACAAGGAGCTTCAGTTTAAACACACTAAATTGTATTTGACTGGCGGGGCTGCCGTAGCAGGGGGAAATGTTGATAATTGGTTTAAATATTCGTCAGACATGGCGTGCTGGTCTCTGTCAGGGATGCCTGGGCCGGACCCACACCTGTTCATCTTGAGTTAGAGCAGGAGAGAGAGAAGAGAGCCCGAGAGAAAGGGAGGATGAAGTCTAGAACCTAATGTGCCTGTTTGTTCCCTGGACACAGATTAAGTCTAGTCCAGGACTAAGAAATATTTTTAATGGAGATTCTGATAATGATATAGGATTCGACTTAATCTTTGTCCGGGAAACTGGCGCAGCATATCTTAATATCTTATCCACTACAAAGCACTTCATGATAGATGGCTACGTCTGCAAGGCCAAGGAAATGCACCAGTCTAAAACAGACATGGCCTTTGTTTTAGTCTGTTATTTCTTTTGTCTTTTCTCTCTCTCTCTCTCTCACCCACTCACTCACACACTCACACACAAACCTCCAACTCAGCGATAAGGGGCCAAAGTGGATTTAATTGATGTTGTCCTGACTATGCGTGGCTCCTCTCCTCTTCTTAGCTATTGGAAGACTTTTCTCCTTCTGGGGAGAGAGAGAATATGCACGCTCATCGTTACTCAAACTCTTAGGCCCAGTGGAAAATGGGAAACCCTTGTAAACGCCACGTCCTAGATGTTTTATGTATTCCCTCACAAATCAAACTGGTGCTGCTGCCGTGGCGATGAACGTGTGTAAACGCCATGCGTGACAAGTGTCGTAGTTGGTAGCTCCAGTAATGGTCTGATGTCTTTGTGAAAATGATTAACGCGGCGATATCGTAAAGGAAAACAATCGGATTTTATACAATATGTTTTTCCTCAGACTTACATGCTTTACTTAATGAATTACTGTGCAACATCTCAGTATGTATTTCTCTTCCTCACCTCACCTCCCCCTGTCCCCTCCTCCCTACCCCTCTCTACCTCCCTCCCCCTCTCTACCTCCCTCCCTCTCTCCCTCTCTCTCTCTCTCCCTCCCTCTCTCCCTCCCCATCCCCCTCACTCTCTCCCTCCCCATCCCCCTCCCTCTCTCCCTCCTTCTCCTCCACCCTCATCCTTCCACCTCCCTCCTCCTCTCCTTCCCCTCTCCAGCCAGTAACGTGGGGACCCACCGTCGTCAGATCACAGACCTGTTGGACCAGAGCATTCACATCCACTCTCAGTGTTTCATCATCACCGCAGACAACCGCTTCATCCTGCTCTGTGGCTTCTGGGACAAGAGCTTCCGCGTCTATTCCACTGACTCAGGTACAGCCTTTACAAATTTGCTCTGCCGAGTTCTATATAGGCAACTGACCCAGGTACAACCTTTATTGTAGAGTGACTTCAGAGTCCTATTCACTCCACTGACTCTGGTACTGCCCTTATGGATATGTTCATTAAGACTTCGATATAGTAATCTGACCCAGGTACAGTCTTTATACTTATTGCCCCTACAGATTCTTATTATCTTCTCTGACTCAGGTACAGCCCTTACAACCTAGATCCATATGAGCACTGTGTATATCACTGACTCAGAATCAGTACTTATTCTAGCGTCTAGAGCAACTTCAGAGTCTCATTATTCACTCCCCTTCACCCCATCAGAGCCCCGCGTTCTCAACTGACTCAGCCTACACTACACAGCTCCATCTGAGCCCTGTGTGCTTCACTGACTCAGCCTACACTACACAGCTCCATCAGAGCCCCGTGTTCTCAACTGACTCGGCCTTTACTACACAGCTCCATCTGAGCCCTGTGTGCTTCACTGACTCAGCCTTCACTACACAGCTCCATCAGAGCCCCGTGTTCTCAACTGACTCAGCCTTTACTACACAGCTCCATCTGAGCCCTGTGTGCTTCACTGACTCAGCCTACACTACACAGCTCCATCAGAGCCCCGTGTTCTCAACTGACTCGGCCTTTACTACACAGCTCCATCTGAGCCCTGTGTGCTTCACTGACTCAGGTACAGCCTTTACTACACAGCTCCATCTGAGCCCGGTGTCCTTCACTGACTCAGGAACAGCCTTTACTACACAGCTCCATCTGAGCCCTGTGTGCTTCACTGACTCAGGAACAGCCTTTTTGTATTTTGCTCTACCACAAATCGAATGTATTTATAAAGCCCTTTTTACATCAGCAGATGTCCCAAAGTGCTTATACAGAAACCCAGCCTAAAACCCCAAAAAGCATGCAATGCAGATGTAGCAATGCACCCCTTCTGAGTGCTCTGTAGTCAACTGACCCAGGTACAGCCTTTCAAATATAGTTCCATCAGAGGCCTGTATACTCCCCTGACCCGATTACAGCCCTTATTCTAGAGCGTCATTCAGTGTCCTATTAACTTCACCATTCATTTCACAGCCCCTAATCATCGACCCTTCCACAAGACACCTAATCCATCAGGTACAGCCTTTATAGTAGGTGTAGGTATAGCCCCATTAGATCCCTGTTTACTGTACTGACCCAGGCACAGCCTTTATAGTAGGTGTAGGTATAGCCCCATTAGATCCCTGTTTACTGTACTGACCCAGGTACAGCCTTTATAGTAGGTGTAGGTATAGCCCCATTAGATCCCTGTTTACTGTACTGACCCAGGTACAGCCTTTATAGTAGGTGTAGGTATAGCCCCATTAGATCCCTGTTTACTGTACTGACCCAGGTACAGCCTTTATAGTAGGTGTAGGTATAGCCCCATTAGATCCCTGTTTACTGTACTGACCCAGGTACAGCCTTTATAGTAGGTGTAGGTATAGCCCCATTAGATCCCTGTTTACTGTACTGACCCAGGTACAGCCTTTATAATAAGCATAGGTATATAAGCATAGGTATAGCCTCTATCCTCCAGCTCCATACGTCTCCAGCTACATCTGTCTCCCGGCTACGTCTCTGTCTCCCGGCTACGTCTCTGTCTCCCGGCTACGTCTCTGTCTCCCGGCTACGTCTCTGTCTCCCGGCTACGTCTCTGTCTCCCGGCTACGTCTCTGTCTCCCGGCTACGTCTCTGTCTCCCGGCTACGTCTCTGTCTCCCGGCTACGTCTCTGTCTCCCGGCTACGTCTCTATATGTCCCGGCTACGTCTCTATATGTCCCGGCTACGTCTCTATATGTCCCGGCTACGTCTCTGTCTCCCGGCTACGTCTCTATATGTCCCGGCTACGTCTCTATATGTCCCGGCTACGTCTCTATATGTCCCGGCTACGTCTCTATATGTCCCGGCTACGTCTCTGTCTCCCGGCTACGTCTCTATATGTCCCGGCTACGTCTCTATATGTCCCGGCTACGTCTCTGTCTCCCGGCTACGTCTCTATATGTCCCGGCTACGTCTCTATATATCCCAGCTACGTCTCTATATGTCCCGGCTACGTCTCTATATGTCCCGGCTACGTCTCTGTCTCCCGGCTACGTCTCTATATGTCCCGGCTACGTCTCTATATGTCCCGGCTACGTCTCTATATGTCCCGGCTACGTCTCTGTCTCCCGGCTACGTCTCTATATGTCCCGGCTACGTCTCTATATATCCCAGCTACGTCTCTATATGTCCCGGCTACGTCTCTATATATCCCAGCTACGTCTCTATATGTCCCGGCTACGTCTCTATATGTCCCGGCTACGTCTCTATATGTCCCGGCTACGTCTCTATATGTCCCGGCTCCGTCTCTATATGTCCCGGCTACGTCTCTATATATCCCGGCTACGTCTCTATATGTCCCGGCTCCGTCTCTATATGTCCCGGCTACGTCTCTATATATCCCAGCTACGTCTCTATATGTCCCGGCTCCGTCTCTATATGTCCCGGCTCCGTCTCTATATGTCCCGGCTCCGTCTCTATATGTCCCGGCTACGTCTCTATATGTCCCGGCCACGTCTCTATATGTCCCGGCTACGTCGGCTACGTCTCTATATATCCCGGCTACGTCTCTATATGTCCCGGCTACGTCTCTATATATCCCGGCCACGTCTCTATATGTCCCGGCCACGTCTCTATATGTCCCGGCTCCGTCTCTATATATCCCGGCTACGTCTCTATATGTCCCGGCTCCGTCTCTATATGTCCCGGCTCCGTCTCTATATGTCCCGGCCACGTCTCTATATATCCCGGCTACGTCTCTATATATCCCGGCTACGTCTCTATATGTCCCGGCTCCGTCTCTATATGTCCCGGCTCCGTCTCTATATATCCCGGCTACGTCTCTATATATCCCGGCTCCGTCTCTATATGTCCCGGCTCCGTCTCTATATGTCCCGGCTCCGTCTCTATATGTCCCGGCTCCGTCTCTATATGTCCCGGCTCCGTCTCTATATATCCCGGCTCCGTCTCTATATATCCCGGCTCCGTCTCTATATGTCCCGGCTCCGTCTCTATATGTCCCGGCTACGTCTCTATATGTCCCGGCTACGTCTCTATATGTCCCGGCTACGTCTCTATATGTCCCGGCTCCGTCTCTATATGTCCCGGCTCCGTCTCTATATGTCCCGGCTACGTCTCTATATGTCCCGGCTCCGTCTCTATATGTCCCGGCTACGTCTCTATATGTCCCGGCTCCGTCTCTATATATCCCGGCTCCGTCTCTATATGTCCCGGCTCTCATCTACAACCCTATTCAGAACCACTCTGGAGATCTACAAAAGGCATGTGATTCAATTTTGAAAGGCAGAAGCTCTCTATCTCCCCATCTCCTGTAAAGAGGGAAAGAGGGGCAGGGAAGAGAGAGACCATTGTGTGTCTGTCTCAGGGGTGTGTGACCCTAATACGGTTTTAATCCTACACGCGTTCAACAGCTGCTGTCCCGCTCCCCGTAGCCCCCCAGGTTAAAGAATAGGACTGATTTGATCAATTTACAACACTTGATTTGGAAACAGCGACACTCTCCTCCCTCTCCACCTTGCTCATAGTGTCCTGTTGATTGAATGTAATCTGAAATTGAAGTGGGTGGGGGTGTATTTAAAGGGATAGTTCTCCCAAATGACATATTGGTTTCCTTACCCTGTAAGCGGTCTATGGACAAGGTATAACAGCAATCCATACTTATGGTTTAGCATTTGTGGCACAAATACCATTCATCCATGGGACTGATATTAGCATTGTTTCGCCTCATGTTCAAATCATCTACAAGTGACTTTGTTGAGCTTCACAATCAATTTGAGATACTTTTTTAGATACTTAAAACCTGTAACACCCACGTGTTAGAATGAAGTCTTAGATTTGGCATAGTTCCTGCGCTGTGCAGAAATTAATCCATAATTAGGAGTCTATAATTATTTTCTAGTGTATATATGAACTGTCAGACATTTTTTATATTACATAGCTATGATGTCTTGGTTAACTGTGTCTGTAAGAAGCTGAGCCAGACTGCGGACACACACACTACAATTATCCCTCTTTTTATCCAGATAAAAGGTAATTATGAAACAGACAGTGAAGCTGACACCCAGACAGAAATGCACCCTGGGTTACAGAACAGTGAAGTGTGTCTGCAATACTAGATAAATATTCACTGACTGACTGTAGAGGTCACAGTATGACGAGGGTAATGCCTGTTAGACAGCCATGGTGCTGTTACTATGGGCCTGCAATCTGACAGCAATTACACACACACACACACACACACACACACACACACACACACACACACACACACACACGTGTGAATACACAAGTGCACACACAAACACCAAGAGAAAATATTTACACTCGTGTGAAGATCAGTGTGAGGCTGTGAGCTCATCTGGAAGGTGTAGAATAGTTAAGACAGCAGGCACATGCAACAAGACAGCAGGCACATGCAACAACTCTGTATATTAATGGTTCAGAGAGTGTGTTTTTTGCTCAGCACATTTGTTTGCAAGTAGATGGTTTACATGATGGAATATTGAGACATTTTATGTTAATGTTTGCCATTAGTGTTGTTGCTGTAATACTACTGTAAATTGTGTTGCTTCTATGTCAAATGCCAAATACAGTACATAAAGTACTGTAAAATAAATTGCTACTGTATTTAATATTTCATAACTAGAATAAAAATTAGATGGCTGTGGCTCATAGTGTGTGTGTGTGTGTGTGTGTGTGTGTGTGTGTGTGTGTGTGTGTGTGTGTGTGTGTGTGTGTGTGTGTGTGTGTGTGTGTGTGTGTGTGTGTGTGTGTGTGTGTGTGTGTGTGTGTGTGTGTGTGTTTCCAGGGAAGCTGACCCAGATAGTGTTTGGTCACCGTGACGTGGTGACGTGTCTGGCCAGGTCTGAGTCGTACATCGGAGGGGACTGCTACGTCCTGTCAGGCTCCAGAGACGCCACATTACTGCTCTGGTACTGGAACGGAAAACACAGCAGCATCGGAGAGAACCCCGGAAGTAAGTACACCTTCTATGCTAGGGGGGGAAATCCTACAGTAACATGAAGAGTACGTCTGCGTTTACACAGGCAGCCCAATTCAGATTTATTTTTTCTCTTACTAATTGGTCTTTTGACCAATCAGATCAGCTCTTTTGCCAATAATTGGGAAAACAATCAGAATAGGGCTGCCTGTGTAGAGTACCACACTGTCGCCCAGAACCCTCTCTCTCAGAGACAGGTCTGACTGTATTTACGGCCCCAGTCTGTAAAGTAACAGCTAGTTTCATCTGACCACACTAGGTCTCCAACACACAGATTGGATTTCAGGGAACTGGCTGTGGTCAAGAAATGGGCTCTCGCTCTGTAGTGTGTGTGTGTGTGTCTGTGTGTGTGTGTGTGTGTGTGTGTGTGTGTGTGTGTGTGTGTGTGTGTGTGTGTGTGTGTGTGTGTGTGTGTGTGTGTGTGTGTGTTAGAGAGAAAGTTAGTGTGTGTGAGAGAAAGTTAGTGTGTGTGTGCGCACATACATGTGTGTGTTGTCCCTCCATGTGTGTGTGAGTGAGAGTCCGAGGACCACTTAGAGACGGTAAATGTGACGTGGGGGTCGCTGGTCACATGGAAGCCCACCACCTTCCATCTGATACGGGGTTAGAACAGTCATGAGAAGTGCAAAACGTTACCGTTGGGGGCCGCCCCTTACAGCCCTTACTCTTACCATGACATATGACACGGACCGTGATGATCAAAGGGCTAAACACACAGCACAGAGCAGTGAGAGTCACTGCCTCCATGGTACTAATTTGGCTGGCTTAGAGACCCTTACATCCTGTTAAGTGCTCTGCTACAAATGGACTGCAATTTATGACAAATTGTGATTTGGTTAATAAGACACATCGGTTGTTGATCTGGAACACGGAACGTTAGATGATAGCGTGTCACTGACCTCATCTGGTGTTTTGGATGTGGATGTCGCAGTCTTTCCCACCACAAGTGGAATTTACCAAGAGGTCTTTCTAAAACTAAAACAAACCAAGGTCTACGGTACAGGTCTACGGGGAAAGTGGGCATGTTGATTAAGTTACAAAATACAGACTTTTGGCTGCTATTTTACAGATTTGGCTGCTATTTTACAGATTTGGCTGCTATTTTACAGATTTTGGCTGCTATTTTACAGATTTTGGCTGCTATTTTACAGAATTTGGCTGCTATTTTGTGATTTAGCAGTCGAGGTATTCCTTGTTTCCGAGGTGTAAATTACCATTGACCCGCATATTCGGTTAATTCTAAATTATATAAATAATTAGATGTATAATATATTACCATATGAGGTTATTACTTCACACATGGATGATTACATCACTCTGAGTACAATCAGTAGAAATGTACATTTCATTAATAAAACATGCATACTGTGGGCTGTGTTCATTTATACCAAATAGATCAAACAAGAAAAGATAATTACATTCTACATACGTATATGATGTGTGTGCCTTATGAATCCCCAATTCCACATCGGCTACGCGTGATTTTAAGGTTGGCAGATTTGATTGAATGGGGCAGTTGGCATAGGAGTAGGGTATCTGTGTCGATATGTACATTGTTCTTCCACTGCCTCAGGCAGTGCCAGTTTGCATGGTGTACAGTCTAGTAGTGAATCTAGCGTGTGTGTTTGTATAAAGTGTGTGTGTGTACAGTGCCTTCAGAAAGTATTCATACCCATTGACTTATTCCACATTTTGTTGTGTTACAGCCTGAATTTAAAATGGATTAAATATATCTATTTTTCTCTTACCCATCTATACTCAAAAACCCCATAATGACAAATAGAAAACATGATTTTAGAAATGTTACCAAAGTTATTGAAAATGAAATATAGAAATATCTAATTTACATAAGTATTCACACCCCTGAGTCAATACTTTGTAGAAGCAGTCTTTCTGGGTAAGTCTCTAAGAGCTTTCCACACCTGGATTGTACAACACTTGCCCATTATTATTTTCAAAATTCTTCAAGCTCTTGTCAAATTGGTTGTTGATCATTGCTAGACAACCATTTTCAGGTCTTGCCATAGATTTTCAAGTAGATTTAAGTCAGAACTGTATCTCGGCCACTCAAGAACATTCAATGTCGTCTTGGTAAGCAGCTCCAGTGTATATTTGGACTTGTGTTTTAGGTTGTTGTCCTGCTGAAAAGTGAATTTGTCTCCGTGTCTGGTGAACAGCAGACTGAACTATGTTTTCCTCTAGGATTTTGCCTGTGCTTAGCTCCATTACGTTTATCTTTTATCCTGAAAAACTCCCCAGTCCTTAACGATTACAAGCATACCCATAACATGTTGCAGCCACTAATATGCTGGAAAATATGGAGAGTGGTACTCAGTAATGTGTTGTATTGGATTTGCCCCAAACATAACACTTTGTATTATATAACACCTGAAACCCCACCTCTTTAAGGAATACCTAGGATAGGATAAAGTAATCCTTCTAACCCCCCCTCCCCCTTAAAAGAGTTAGATGCACTATTGTAAAGTGGCTGTTCCACTGGATATCATAAGGTGAATGCACCAATTTGTAAGTCGCTCTGGATAAGAGCGTCTGCTAAATGACTTAAATGTAAATGTATTCAGGACAACAAGTTAATTGCTTTGTCACATTTTTTGCAGTATTACTTTAGTGCCTTGGAGTATTTGTGTTCTGGATGTTTTGGTGTATTTGTGTTCTGTACAGGCATCCTTATTTTCCCTCTGTCAATTAGGTCAATTATTGTGGAGTAACTACAATGTTGTTGATCCATCCTCAGTTTTCTCCTATCACAGCCAATTAACTCTGTAACTGTTTTAAAGTCACCATTGGCACTCATGGTGAAATCCCTGAGCGGTTTCCTTCCTCTCCGGCATCTGAGTTAGGAAGGACACCTGTATCTTTGTCGTGACTGGGTGTATTGATACACCATCCAAAGTGTAACTTCACCATGCTTGAATGGATATTCAATGTCTTTTTAATAAAATATATTTTATTTATCTACCAATAGTAGGTGCCCTTATTTGCGAGGCATTGGAAAACCTTCCTGGTCTTTGTGGTTAAATCTGTGTTTGAAATTCACTGCTCGACTGGGGGACCTTACAGATAATTGTATGTGTGGGGAACAGAGATCGGATAGTCATTTAAAAATCATGTTAAACACTAAGTCCATGCAACTTATTGGTACTTTTAAGCATTTCTACTACTGAACTAATTTAGGCTTGCCATAACAAAGGGCTTGAATACTTATTGACTCAAGACATTTCAGCTTTTCATTTGTAAAAATGTTTATAAACATAATTCCACTTTGACATCATGGGGTATTGTGTGTTGACCTGTGACACATTGAGAATTTTTTTTATTTTTTTATTTTTTTTATTCAGTCTATAACTCAACAAAATGTGGAAAAAGTCAAGCAGTGTAAATACATTTCTTAAGGCTGTATCTGTATATGTGCATCTGTTATTCTTCGTCCTTAGTCTGAGCCAGCCAGCCTGCGTTGTGTACAGAGTAGTTTGTGTGAATCAAGTCTGTCTCTGTGTCGGTCTCTCTGTGTCGGTCTCTCTGTGTCGGTC
The DNA here is from genome assembly GCF_045679555.1 of Salvelinus alpinus. NCBI lineage: Eukaryota > Metazoa > Chordata > Actinopteri > Salmoniformes > Salmonidae > Salvelinus > Salvelinus alpinus. The sequence continues at coordinate 66,443,787 of NC_092091.1, forward strand.
TCTCTGTGTCGGTCTCTCTGTGTCGGTCTCTCTGTGTCGGTCTCTCTGTCTCGGTCTCTGAGTGTGTGTGCATCTGTTATTCTCCAGCCTGCCATGTTCTGCGTGGTGCAGCAGTGAGTTTTAGCAGCAGTACTTTAATCAGTCCGGCCCACCACCACAATATGATGCTCCATTGCTCTGGACCGCATCAGGGTCTGCTAACCATAGGGCACGAACGAACACACACACACACACACACACACACACACACACACACACACACACACACACACACACACACACACACACACACACACACACACACACACACACCAGAGATTCCTTTATTCTCCCGCCAAACACAGTGCTTTCAAGTTCAGCCCCCTAACACACACACACACACAGACAGACACACACGCTAGTTCCTGTTTAGCTGCTGGCTGACATAGATTAGCCTTCTCTGTGCCAAATGTGTCTGCAGTATCCAAATCGTACATTTGCACACACACACTACACACACATCTACACAATCAGTGCCTGCTCCGTACACTGTTCTCTGTGTGAGTGAAGGGCAGTAGAGAGCATGCACAGTGGGAGGGGATTCTGCAGACTATACTGACCTCTGGTGGCTCAACGGTAGAACACACAGGTTTATGGGTTGTTCCCCCCACATTTTAAACCATTACTTTTTAATAAAGATACATTTAGGAAGTAGCCTCTAGATAATCATTCAGTGAACAACAGCTGAAATTATATATTTTTTCTTTCTAAGCATTACACACACACACACATTTATCTTTCCCAAGGTAAATGATACCCTTCTCAGTACACACACACACACACACACACACACACATTTCTCTTTCCCCAGGTAAGTGATACCCTTTTCGGTCTACACACACACACACACACACACACACACACACACGTTAGCAGTGTTGGTTTTATGTATTATATTGTAATCAGATGTCTGCCTAATGCAAACCAAATGGTGGTGAGCAGCTCAAAAGGTTAAACGATACACCAATATATCAGTTTTATTGATCTGCCACGGGCAAAATCCGACATCACGCTTTAATCCTCGCCGTTGTAGGGCATAAATCAGCGTTTCTGACGTTTAGGATGTTTGACAGTTAACTTAATGAAATCTATACATGGAGAGATCATGACCTGTTGGTCTGGTGTGGCCACAGTGTCAGCATGGTGGAACGTAGTTGGAAAGTCGTCAGGGTGCCTGCCTGGGCCTTTAAAAGCCGTTAAAATATTTCACTGAAATGAACATAAAGGGCTTGTCCATCATACCAGGAGCCTTTTTACTTTACAGGGGAGGTCAGTGGAGGTACAGAACTTTCTGCCTTTACTGTGTTTAGGGTTACTAACCACCAAGCTGAAGGCAGTTAGTGTATCGGAGGAGTCTGCACTAATGAAAGATTTATACACGTTGTGTTTTTACTCCAGAAAGTTCAGGAGTCAGTCATTTATGTGTATTGAGTTAAACTAAACCAAAGTCTAATTCAATTGCAGAGTGAAGTTGTTAAATGTGCAGTCAAAATACTCAAATTTATACCAACGCTTGTTGATTTGCACAATGGCTATATAGTGGGAAAAGGGCTAGTGAAAGAGGCACATCAATGTTGAACATAGTCAGCTATCTCCTAGGTATGTTCTCTACAACATCAATGGTGAACATAGTCAGCTATCTCCTAGGTATGTTCTCTACAATATCAATGGTGAACATAGTCAGCTATCTCCTAGGTATGTTCTCAACAACATCAATGGTTAACATTGTCAGCTATCTCCAAGGTATGTTCTCTACAACATCAATGGTGAACATAGTCAGCTATCTCCTAGGTATGTTCTCTACAATATCAATGGTGAACATAGTCAGCTATCTCCTAGGTATGTTCTCTACAACAGCAATGGTGAACATTGTCAGCTATCTCCTAGGTATGTTCTCTACAATATCAATGGTGAACATAGTCAGCTATCTCCTAGGTATGTTCTCTACAACATCAATGGTGAACATAGTCAGCTATCTCCTAGGTATGTTCTCTACAACATCAATGGTGAACATAGTCAGCTATCTCCTAGGTATGTTCTCTACAACATCAATGGTGAACATAGTCAGCTATCTCCTAGGTATGTTCTCTACAACATCAATGGTGAACATAGTCAGCTATCTCCTAGGTATGTTCTCTACAACATCAATGGTGAACATTGTCAGCTATCTCCTAGGTATGTTCTCTACAATATCAATGGTGAACATAGTCAGCTATCTCCTAGGTATGTTCTCTACAACATCAATGGTGAACATAGTCAGCTATCTCCTAGGTATGTTCTCTACAACATCAATGGTGAACATAGTCAGCTATCTCCTAGGTATGTTCTCTACAACATCAATGGTGAACATAGTCAGCTATCTCCTAGGTATGTTCTCTACAACATCAATGGTGAACATAGTCAGCTATCTCCTAGGTATGTTCTCTACAACATCAATGGTGAACATAGTCAGCTATCTCCTAGGTATGTTCTCTACAACATCAATGGTGAACATAGTCAGCTATCTCCTAGGTATGTTCTCTACAACATCAATGGTGAACATAGTCAGCTATCTCCTAGGTATGTTCTCTACAACATCAATGGTGAACATAGTCAGCTATCTCCTAGGTATGTTCTCTACAACATCAATGGTGAACATTGTCAGCTATCTCCTAGGTATGTTCTCTACAACATCACTCCTCAGAACGTGCTATTCCAATCCTCAAGGCTCAGCAAAGTAACAGCATATTATATAGGTGGCTCCCATGTAAAACAATTCGGTATTTAACAACCATGTCCATTCTAGCTTTTCCATTTCTATGACTTCCTTCTTGAAGTGCTGTCTGTCGGTCTGTCTCCTGCTGTAGTTGAACTTGACCCTGTCCTCTCCTCTGTTTGAGAATACCCAGGGCACCGTGCGAGACGTGGCGTTGAGACGCCCTCTGTCTGATAGTGAACTCCTAATGAACTGCAGTGTGGGACTGACTGTGGTACAGTGCTTTAGCAGCTTTAGTATGACCTCTGACCTCTCACCCCACATCAAAGGGAGCAGGGGTCAGCTGGGACCCCCTGTTAAACACCAATATTATCAGTGCAGCAACCTGGCTCCTGTAAAGCACCACAAAGTGGCAGGCAGACTTTACCATCCCTCAGAGAGAGAGAGAGAGAGAGAGAGGGAGGGAGGGAGGGAGGGAGGGATAGAGGGAGGGAGGAAGGAAGGGTGAGAGAGGGGGGGTAAGGTTGGACTCTTTCTTCTCTGTCTACTCTGCAGTGCATGTCCATTGGCTGTATTTACTTAACAAGTTTCATCACTGACTGATGTAGTGGTCAACATTGTGGTATATCCAACAGTGGGCAGTACCAGTATTGGCAGGACAGGTGTTGATTGGTTGGAGCTAACCCAGGGCAGAACTCTTGTTTGGGCTCTTGTCTCTGACGGCTCAGCCCAACGCAAGTGAATGATGGGCTGTTCTTTTTGGCACATCTCTTTCTCTTCTCCTCATCTCCTAAAGGACGGTGTCAGAGCACAGTCTCTTGTCTGGAGGCATCTGGAGTTGGTTAGGCTCTTCTGGGGGAGTACAGTGTATTAAAGGAAGAGGGAGACTGTTAGTGACAAGTGTTGGAGAGAGAGAGTGGAGATGATATCGCTGGATGAGTCCTGTCTGTTTGCTGAGAGAGGTGGGGGTGAGTTGGGAGTGTGTGTTTTGGTCTTGGTCTCTGATGAAGAATAATTATTCTAGAATAAATGGCAGCTACTATGCTCTAGTTCTAGTGATGGTCAGAGTCCACCACATATCCACCCACTCTTAAATAAGGAACAATTCTCACAACCACCCACACCCAGTCGGTAAAACCACTGACCGTTATGATGAGAGCTCGTCAGAATCACTCTGCATTGTTTTATAGCCGGAGCACATACTCTGACAATATGTTGCCATTCGTTTCTGAATTCTCATTTCTATGTGGTGAAATGCATGACCATTAAGTGGGTCTTCCACTTTGAATATACCAAGCATCACATTCTGAGGCACTATGACTTATAGGGAAATGATTGTGTGGATTTACCGCCCTCTAGTGGCTGTAAAATGAACATGCCCACACCTGATTTCCATTGGCTAACGTGCGTTTGTGTGTTTTTCCCCAGCTGAGTTTGTGACGCCCAGAGCCATCCTGACGGGTCATGACTGTGAGGTGACCTGCGCCAGTGTGTGTGCCGAGCTGGGACTGGTCATCAGTGGCTGCAGAGGTGAGTGTGTGTGTGGATCAACCCGAGGCCTCTTGCTACAGACTAGGTTCAAAAGTAACTTAGATCTTGGTCACACTGACAATATGAATGTCAGAACAGTGAACACTTTCATACTGAACAACCTCATACTGTCAATGTAGACAGGTCTGTAAGTCGCTTTGGATTTAGAAGAAGAAATGACCATGTTATAATGTCATTATGATGATAAACCCGTGAGTGAATCAGTGGAAATCAGAGCCTGGTTAGTAACTTCTATGTTCCTCCACTCACAGAGGGCCCGTGTCTGATCCATTCCATGAATGGGGACCTGCTGCGGACCCTGGAGGGCCCGGGGGGCTGCGTGGAGCCCCGTCTCATCCAGTCCTCTACAGAGGGCCACGCCGTGGTCTACTACGACAAGGGACACTTCTGCTTCTTCTCCATCAACGGAAAGCTGCTGGGACACATGGAGGTGGAGGAGAACATCAGGGTAAAGGAACCCACTGATATAGAGGGACAAAGTCATTTCATTAAGCTTCTAACGGTTTTAATGTTTTGTTGGAAAGCCTAGTGTACACACGTTTTGACCTTCATCAAGTTCAAAGTAAGGTGCTTATTTCTAGAGTGGGCTGCCTCTCTCTGTTCTATTCTACTGGTCTGGGAAAGTTTCTGTGCTTCATCATGCCAGTGGTCTGCTCTCTGATTAAAGGACAGCTCTGTGGTCTGTCTGCCTCAGGGCATACACATCTACCAAACCCCTCACGCACACACACATGCGCGCACACACACACTTCTAGCCTAGGAAGTACCAGGTCAAAGGCTCTTTACTTCCATTTCTCCTCCAACCTCTCCTCTCCCCCAGTCCAGACAAGTCTCTTTGATCCTGGGCTCCCGTGTCGAGTCCTATCAGGTCTTAGTGCTGGTTCAACATGGCAGGAGGGCGGACATTCTCCCAGTCCTAGCCCCATTAACAACCCTCAGGCACCACCCGACACATTCCCACATTTCACATTTCCTGCCTCACGGCTACGGTGTCACAAAATGGCCCCCGCTCTTTGGCCAGTTTCCCTTTACCCCTGTTTCCGATGGGCCTGGGAAATGTAACCCAGTCCCTCATAGGCACACCTGCTTCCCATTTGAGCCAGCTGTACTCTGCCCCTGTCACCCAGTCACAGTCATAGTCACAGCCATAGCACCAGGACTTAGACTGATTACTGAGCTATATACATACATATACCCCCCCCCCCCCCATTTGTTTCCAATAAGTAGACTGGATCAGAATTCATTGGCAGAGCAAGTCTGGTATTGAGTTGGTGTTGACATGCTGCTGAATAGGAAAGGTTATTAAATGGATAACCTTAGAAGTTTAGAATGATTTTCTACTGTAATGTTTCAGATTCTACTGAAGAGCAGGTAGGTGAGATCCAGATCAAATGATCCTCCAAATAGCTGTTATGAAGATTAGTTTTCCGATTTTATCCACCGCTATTTTGTTAACTACAACAGTTTTGCCAATAGTGTATCCAGCCTCCTTTTCTCATGTATATGAACTGTTAGTCTTTATTTATCAGATCCACAACGACTCTCTGATAGACAGTTAGTTGCTGTGTTATCCAACACAGTTTTAGGTTTTGCCAGGTCCCCGTAGTGTACTCCCCAGCCCGTTCCCCAGCCCGTGCGTCTCTCCTCTGCTGTGCGTTGTAAATTCCTGCCACGTCAGACAGAATCAGGGCAGTCTTAACATCTCAGAGTAGCTCTGTGAGAGCAGCGGCCCCCCTCGTCTCAGTATGAGGCCTGGACGTGGCGTTTAATGCACTGCACTAGACACCAGTATCAATCTTCAGCTAGCGCTGCGTCCCACCACACAGCAGGACTCCGGGATAAAGAAATGTTTGTCCTGGCCCAAGGTGTCCCCTTACAGTAGTCTCGTGTGTGTGTGTGTGTGTGTGTGTGTGTGTGTGTGTGTGTGTGTGTGTGTGTGTGTGTGTGTGTGTGTGTGTGTGTGTGTGTGTGTGTGTGTGTGTGTGTGTGTGTGTGTGTGTGTGTGTGTGTGTGTGTGTGTGTGGGGGGGTACATTTTTGTGTGTGGGTGCACAAGTGCTTATGTGTGCATGCAGCGTGAATGTGACTGTGTGTGACTGGGTATGTTAATAAGTGGAGCTTATTTTTGTATTGGTATTTATTATGGATCCCCATTAGGTCCTGCCAAACAAATGAAAAATAAAATAAAACAGTTCATGTAATATTATTACACCACTACATATCTAATATATGTGTGTAGAGTGAGGGTTATGGCATGTGTGTGTCCTCATAGTCCGCGTTGGTCCATAAGGTGTAGTTTTAGGTTTATGTTACAGCTTGCATGAGTTACTTGATGTGGAATAGAGTTCCATGTAGTCATGGCTCTGTGTAGTACTGTGTGTTTTCCTGAGTCCGTTTTGGACTTGGGGATTGTGAAGAGTCCTCTGGTGGCATGTCTTGTTGGGTATGCATGGATGTCTGAGCTGTGTGCTAGTCGTTTGAACACACAGCTCGGTGCTTTCAACATGTCAATACCTCTCACAAAGGAAAGTAGTGATGCAGTCAATCGTTTGTCTACTTTGAGCCGGGAGAGATTGACATGCATGTCATTGATGTTAGCTCTCTGTGTACATTTAAGGGCCAGCCGTGCTGCTCTGTTCTGGGCCAACTGTAATGTGCCTATGTCCCCCTTTGTGTCACTTGCCTGTATGACTGGGCAGTAGTCCAGATGTGACAAAACTAGTGCCTGTAGAACTTTTGTTGATAGCGATGCCAAGAAGCAGAGCAGTGCTTTATTCCAGATCTCTCCCCATCTTAGCTACCGCTGCATCAATGTCTTTGAACCATGTCAGTTTACAATCCAGGGTTACACCAAGCAGTTTAGTCTCCTCAATTTGCTCAATTTCCACATGATTCATTACAAGATTTAGTTAAGGGTTTAGTGAATGATTTGTCCCAAATACAATGCTTTTAAAAATATGTAGGACTAGCTTATTACTTGCCACCCATTTTAAACTGACTGCAGCTCTTTGTTAAATGTTGCAGTGATTTCACTTGTTGTAGTAGCTGATGTGTAGAATGTTGAGTCATCAGCATACATAGACACACACGCTTTACTCAGAGCCAGTGCCAGGTAATTAGCAAAGGTTATAAAAAGTAAGGGGCCTAGACAGCTGCCCTGGGGAATGCCCAACTCCACCTGGATTATGTTGGAAAGGCTTCCATTACTCTCTATCCATGCTATAGATGTAAAGCCACAACACAGCAGCAGATTATATTGAATAATGTAAAAAACTGATGTAATTTATCCCATTTAGAATATGGCCCTAGTTGCGTTGGAGGGTAAAGAGAGTTGTAACTCTCAGCAACAACCTCTCTCTTTGCTGGTTCTCTGATAGCAGATTCATCCAGCGTAGTTGAGTTGAGGCCATGCTGAATGGATTACAGTCTTAGCCCCACTAATATAACTCAGACAGTGTAAGTAACCATTCTAGCAGATTGGTTACTATGGGCGTTAAAAGGAGCATGTGGTTCTATAATAGTTCTCCCTGGCATCATTGCCAGGCTCTGAAGTCATCCTTCAGACACCGGAGTCACGTCGGCAATCTAGGCTCCTGTGGAGACGGCGGCCATCTTGTTTGGCGTCCCAGTCGTAGAGTGGCTGATTTGATTCTGTCTGGGAACAGCCTCCTACCTGGGTCTGGCTGAGTCGTCTGCCAGGTCTCCAACCCCCCAGCAGCACACAGTGGGTTATGTACTAGGCCTAGCCATACAAGGCTACATCAACACCATATAGTAAGTACATCATCAGTGCCAGAGGTTGGATGGAGTAACACTGACTTCACGGAGGAACAATTAAAAGAGAGTAACTGTCAAGTTAGTTCATGCTTATGAGTTGAGGTCATGAATCAGAACAGTTTGTTCAGTTTGGGACTACTGCCACTAGTTCGGTGAATGTAATGGGCCATTCCTGAAATACCGAGAGCCATTTTGGCAAACAATATCTTAACTACATTTTCCTTTGTTGAGTTAATCCTAAATGATGTTGATCTAAATGTCTGTTCTCTTAATCAATAGTGTCAGATTAACTGACAAAAATTGCTATGGGGCTTTATATGGCAAGATAAAGGACGCAATTAGACATATCAGACACACAGCAAACAAATCTAAACAGAATGATATCCCTCCCTCCCCCGATCACCCCACAGCCATACTACTTTCCCAGAATCCTTTCCCAGTCCTCTTGGATGGCGATCTAACAAAATGCTCTGGAAAGATTGATCCCTCAGTCTCGTTGCCAGTGTGTGAGTGTGTGTGCCTGAGTGAGTGCGTGGCTCTTGTGTCCGATCGAGTGTGTATATGCGTGAGTGTGAGTCAGTGCATTAGTTCAGACTGCCAGGTATTCTGATACCGCAGTTTACTGTCAGCAGTGGTCCGTTCACTTCCCTGTGGCATAAGAAGAGGCCAAACACTGACTGTACTGTACTGTACTGTACTGTACTGGTCTGTCTGTCTGTCTGTCTGTCTGTCTGTCTGTCTGTCTGTCTGTCTGTCTGTCTGTCGTTCTGTCGTTCTGTACTGTCTGTTCTGTACGTCTGTCTGTACTGTCTGTTCTGTACGTCTGTCTGTACTGTCTGTTCTGTACGTCTGTCTGTACGTCTGTACTGTCTGTACTGTCTGGTCTGTACGTACTGTCTGTCTGTCTGTCTGTTTGTACTGTATATCTGTCTGTTTGTACTGTATATCTGTCTGTTTGTACTGTACTGTATATCTGTCTTACTGTACTGTATATCTGTCTGTACTGTACTGTATATCTGTCTGTACTGTACTGTATGTCTGTCTGTCTGTCTGTTTGTACTGTACTGTATATCTGTCTGTCTGTCTGTCTGTTTGTACTGTACTGTATATCTGTCTGTCTGTCTGTTTGTACTGTACTGTATATCTGTCTGTTTGTACTGTATATCTGTCTGTCTGTCTGTACTGTATATCTGCAACCAGTGATCAAGTCCATTGGGAGCAGTCAGGCTAGCTAAAGTGATTTTTCTTATAGTGTAGACATTTCCCCATTTTGAATATGCAACGACTGTCTTAAATGTTTTGATTGTTAAATGATCCATTATATTAGTTTTAGCGGTGGTGTAAGCAGCTAACGCAACTTTTGATTGACTTGAGTTGGTATCACAAAATAAGCTAAACTGATTGCCAGGAATGTGCCAATTTGCGTTAAGTTCAAAACTAAGTTTTGTTCATGTCAAATATTTATCATTTGAAATAAACTCTGGCAGCTGCACCACATATGTCTGGGATGATGAATGTTTTTGTTTAATCTTCCATCCGGTAATTGCACTTCTTTTCTAATCCTTCTAAGCCAGCTGTGACTGAAATAGCTGCATCCCATCTAACATACATGTTCATGTGAAACCGCTAATTAGGCTAACTTACACTAGTTATTACTTACATTTCCTTGTCATTTCATCAGTGTTTGTTACCTCGTGATTGATGCCTCCGACTGGCTTCAATTTCCAACTATATACTGTATGCATAAATATACCCCAACACAGAAGTTTAGTTTAGGGCCGTAGTGTATCCCCGTTTCCCTTGGGAACCCATTAAAGTGTAACACAGCCCATAAGTGCACAGGAAAACCAGATGAGCAGAATAAATCTCTCTCCACAGTGTCTGTGGGGAGCCGTGGCTTGTAGCAGTTCAGTTGGATGGACTGCTGTTCTGTTCTGTTCTGTGCTGCTCGCCACATGAATGTTGTGAAATATCTGATTGATACTGTGCCTCTCTCGCTTGGTGCAGGAAGTGCTCACAGAGACTTTGATTGAAATAGCACACCGTGAGGTCACTGGTGTCCTAGGCTAGGTCACTAAATCGGACCACAAAGCCTATACTGATAAAGCTTTGGTTGGTTGTTTTTAAAGAGCTGTTGTAGACGCTCTATTGGACAAATAGCAGACGTCAATATGGCGACAGGATTCCTCACTGGCCAATAAGCCCATGTTTATTATGCTTTATGATAGTGGTCAGCTCTGGTGTGGTGTGAGGGAGTTACACATCCCATCCAAATCTCTGCATGTATTAGCGCCCTCCAGTGGTAGGTGCAATAGGTTGCAGGTCATGACGCTGTCCACAGGAGGGCGCTGACAGCCTCATGGACAATGCAATAGAACAGTAATACAGCAATGTTCCCTATTGTCTTGTACATAACGTCTCCTGTCAGTCAAAGTGGTGCTGTTTCTCCTCTCCCGTCAGGCCATGCTGCTGAGTCGGGACGGACAGTACCTGCTGACGGGGGGAGACGGGGGAGTTCTGTCTGTCTGGCAGGTTCACAACCTCAAACAGATGTTCACCTACCCTGGCTGTGACGCAGGCATCCGCTCCATGGCCATGTCCAACGACCAAAGGTAACATACACACCTGGACTCTGACGCTGTAATCTTGACTCACATAGGTGTTGTGTGGTAGGAAGTTTTGGCACATAGGAAGAAATAATGAAAATATGGACTAATGATATCTTCAGATGTGTGGGTTTGTAGTAACTAACATCAGATGGGAAATAAAAAACCTTCCCAATCTAGAATGCACAGAATACCAAGATGAAGACCTTGGTGTTATTCACAGTATAAAGACAGTAGACGTACTGTATGGCCTTAGTAAAAGTACACCATGTTCTGTCTACATGTATGAGCCTTAACTCAACACTCCCTCTCGGCTCTGTCCTCTCCTAGGTGCATCATAACCGGCATGGCGTCTGGTAGTATAGTCCTGTTCTACAACGACTTCAACAGGTGGCACCACGAGTACCAGACCAGATACTGAGGCAGGACCACACAACAACAACAATCCCTGAGAATCTGGTTAACGTGGGACCTACCTACTGCAATCCTGTCGTTCCATGTCCTAAGGCACTACTCAATACATATTGATATCCTGAATGTATCTTAAGAGAAGAAAAACTGTCTGATTCTGTCGAAAGAAGCAAACTATTTTTAAAAAAAGGGCATTGCTATATTTTGTAGGGCATATCGAAAATTTCTTATAATATCTTAGGGTGGGGTTATATACCTATGGTTACAAATCTATTTTTAGCTTGTTAAGAGTCTATTTTCATCTCGAGCAGAGGAAAATAAGGGTTCAAAGTGGAAGTAGGTAGAAAAGTATATTTGCATCTATTGTCTTAAGAATCCATATATTTGTGTACGTTAGGGGTGAGTGATTATTTTCAATAGGTGTGAAACGTGGAGATATAATCATTATTTTGGTCATTAATATCCATTTTTTTCATGCTCTTTTTGCTACTGTGGAAACACAGGGAAATAAAATATGTGAAGTTTGTGTGGTGATCGAGCAGGAAGTTCATTAAGTCCTTTGTGTTCATGACTTGAGGGAATATATTCTATTTAAATGTTTGTACCACACCTCTGTGTAAATGGACAGATCTTGCCTTCCTGTGCATGAGTTATTCCTCTGCTGTCCTGATGTTGGCGTACACTGCACAAAGACTTGTCACCAGTTGTCATATGTGTATCAGACAGACATCATAGTAACAAGATGGCTGCCGGTGTGATTAGTTTGTTTGTATCTGAGTGTAGTCATGATGATCATTAGCTTTATGTATGTACTGTAACCATACTGATGAATAATATGTCTGTCGGTAGAAACAAATGTCAGGGGCTATGTCCTAATTTTGTAAAATGGCGTCCTTTCCTCATCTAATTTCCTTATCACCTATCAGAACTTTACATGTCGGAGACGGGACGAGGAAAGGAAGCCATTCCAAATTTCCCGACGTAGCCATGATGTGCTTCTTTGTATAACTTCTTGTTAGCTTTACCTCCTCTACTGAGGCATTTGCAGTACTTAAGCATATACTGTATCATATTAGCGATCGACACAGTGCCCAAACCATGCTAGGATCATCAAAGTCCATCAAAGTATCTCATCTTGGCAAAGAGAGGTGCAGCGAAATGAGGGACTTGTCAGTCTGTCTGTGTGTCACGGTGAATATTCACTGGTTAAACCAGACCACAGACAACCCTGGTCCTGGACAGCCAAAGGGTGTGCACTTTTTGGTTCAAGCCCAGCTTTAAAATACCCGATTCTACCTAATTATGGGCCGTCAGGTGAAAACTGAATTGAATCAGGTGTTTTGGTGCAGGGTTGGAACACCCGATGTGGTTCCTCCAATACGACGGTTGCTCATCAGGAGGAACATTCCGTGTTAGTGTGGTTACGATTACAATGAAATGGCTACTACTGTATTTTCTATGTATCGCTCAATATTTTGGCAATCAATTTGGAATGAGTGTTTTTGACGCGTGATGAGTTCTGACAAATAAATTTGAATTTCTTAACTTGAGACATCTTGTCTTCAATTTAACTGTTATTTGAACTCCCGTTTTCTGAAGTTAGACGAATGTAGCCAGGGGTGGGGTTGCACTAACCACATCGTTCACAGAAGCTGCACAACTTCTTCACCTGGCTGCAGTCAAGGCCTAGGTAGGTAGGTTTAACCCATAGAGAATGATAGAGGCCATATTAGCATGGGTAGTATCATTGAGGGCTTCCACAATTTTAATGTAGTTGACTGGGTGGGACTTCCATCTTCATTGGCTGATCCTTCCTGGTGACCCTGTTGGAGTCATGTCCAACCGGGTCATCGGGCGGGATCAGCCAATTGCGAAAAAGAACATTGACTACTTCAAAATGGAGATAGCATGGGCAGCGTCATTGAGGCTGCCACAGACCCTATAATGGCACAGATACAAAGATGAGTGCTATATCTCTATGGTTTTGTCTCAGGTTTATTCACATTGCAAAACTAGAAGGGTATAAAGACCGTTTAGATAGAATATCAATATATATTGTGCAACCTTCCCTTTAAGAGATGACGGTTGGAGAGTCTTCACCAGGACCTGCTTGCTGCTCTCCATGTGGCAAACCCCCCAACACAGTGCAGGTGCTGCCATCATAGACCACTCAGGCCAGGTGACCTGCAGAGCAGGGGGTTCTGTGGGTCCCTAGCTTGGTTCCCCATAGGCTCAATGTTAGAGCTAGATCTGGTAACTGTGTCTATCCTGGTGATTGGCTAAGTAGATCTGATTCATCCGGATACACATCATCAAATAGTTGTTTTCATTGGCTAATGGTTGGAATTAGGTCCATGTTGTTGCTTCAGATATTGTCCACAGGAGGGCGCTGATGATCACATGGGTCTCAGTCACTTTACCTCATTGTGAATGGCTTATAATATTTGATTTCTACACACCTTTATCAACATAGGCGTTTTCACACAATCAAAAACATAGTGCCAAAGAAATAAAAACATCAACAAAACACTGATTTGAATACTTTTTATTGCGTTTGAAGTTCTCCGATGTGCTCCTTACACAAAATGATAAAGGAGTCACATAGTGGCTAAATGTCTGCACAAACTAAAACTGCTGGCCAAAGCTGACAGGAGTGTTTTTCCTGTTTGAAATGTAATTTTCATACACGTATCCAGACTAAAACTGCAATAAAAAAAGCATTATGATGATGACAGTGTAGTTTGACTAAACATTACACAACAGCTACTATACGTACAATAGTACCAGCTTGACGTGTGTGTGTGAGTGTGAGTGTGTGTGTGTGAGAGAGAGAGAGACCTGTTTTGTGGGGAGGCAGAGGGAGGAACACGGCATGCAACTAAAGCCCCTTGGAGTAGTAGTGCTGTGCATCGGAGCCATTATCAATATCCGAAGGGTTAAACCCTAACCAACTGCATGCAGTAGGCTAGGTAAGGAGATACGGGGGCTGCATCCCAAATGGTACCCTATTCCCCTACATAGTGTACTACTTTTGACCCTATGGGCCCTGCTCAAAAGTAGTGCACTATATAGGGAATAGGGTGCGATTTGGGACTTAACCATGGACTTTAAAACAAGTGCATTACCATTACAGACAAAGACAACAGCAAAGTGGAACAGCCTCACGTTATTATCCAGTAAATCTGGACTGATAAATGAGTATATGAGGGGATAGCGCTCCGAGTGTTTCCTGTCAGCTGGTTTCAGAAAAGGAATCTAACTACTGGGTCAGGTTCATTAGGGCACACAATGAAAAACGTTTTGCAACGGAGGGCGAAAATGAGCGTTTCTTACAGGACATGTCCAGGAAGTCCCTTCCTGTTTGTCTGTTTTCTTCCATTTTGTGCCTGATGAACATTTACATTTTATTAATTTAGCAGACGCTCTTATCCAGAGCGACTTACAGGAGCAATTAGGGTTAAGTGACTTGCTCAAGGGCACATCGACAGATTTGTCACCTAGTTGGCTCGGGGATTCGAACCAGTGACCTTTCGGTTACTGGCCAAACTCTCTTAAAACGCTAGGCTACCTGCCGCCCTGAACACAGCTATCTGGCAGCTATTTTCACAGGCACACCTCTCCTCATTGACACTATTCATCTTCTACTCTGTTGCGTCTCTCTTTTGGTGTTCAGCAGTTAAACACTACAGGCTCCATAGCGGACCAATGATAAACAGGCTTTACAGGCAAGAGAAGAAAACAAACTCAAACCTTCAACTTTCATTCGGATGCCTCGTGTCTGTCATACAATACTATATACATCTACAGTAGTAGTTTATCTTAAAACAGACGGCAAGCCCGCCAAATAATACACTTCTACCCATAATCAATGTGTGCGTGCGTGTCTACCAACCACAGATAATAAATAAAACATGATCAGAAGTAATTCCAGAAAACCCCATCTGAAACCACACACCAACTAGCCAGGCCTCGCTCTGTTTTCTCCATATCGCTCATATATAAATACACACATACCGTACATACAAATCAACCAAAATGTACAAAACACCTCAACTTCCCTCTTGGAGCGTGGATATGATGGGTTCTCTACAGAGATTGTACTGTAGGTTGTAGGAGCCATTTTTTTGTTTTTGCCATTTGCTGCTTGGGAGCCTAGGAAAGATACAGCAGTGGATATCAGCGGTTATACTGTTACTGGGGGTGGAGGTTCTATCTGTATCTAGCCCCCTACATGCGAATCATAGGTCTGGCGATACGGCGCGTGGAGGTAAGGGAGCTTGAAAGGTACAAATTAGACCATGGTCCAGCAGCCAGTCATTCTTTCTCACAGCTCTCTGGCAGTAGCAGCAGCTTCAACGTCAAGGCCCACCAGGGGTGGGGGCACGGTTGGGGGGGAGCAGGTAACGGGTGCCGGAGGGGTGGGAGAGGAGGGAGAGGAGCAGGTCAGGGGTGAGGGAGTGCTGGGAAAGGCAGAGGGAGACAGAGGGTCGGAGGGAGAGGGGCAGGTAAAAAGAGAGGGAGGGTCGGAGGGAGAGAGAGGGGCAGGAGGAGAGGGGGAGGCTTTGCGTTTGGAAGGTGATGAGGCAGAGGGGCAAGTAACTGGCATATGAGAGGCCCCAGGGAAGGCACAGACATGGAGCTTGGTTGGAGAGGAAAGAGAAGGGGACATTTGGAGTTTGGTAGGTGAAGAGGGAGAGGAAGGAGAGGGAGAGATAACAGGTTTGGAAGGTGAAGAGGGAGAGATAACAGGTTTGGTAGGTGAAGAGGGAGAGGAAGGAGAGGGAGAGATAACAGGTTTGGTTGGTGAAGAGGGAGAGGAAGGAGAGGGAGAGATAACAGGTTTGGTTGGTGAAGAGGGAGAGATAACAGGTTTGGTAGGTGAATAGGGAGAGGAAGGAGAGGGAGAGATAACAGGTTTGGTAGGTGAAGAGGGAGATATAATAGGTTTGGTAGGTGAAGAGGGAGAGATAACAGGTTTGGTAGGTGAGGAAGGAGAGGGAGAGATACGTTTAGTAGGAGAGGAAGGAGAGGGAGAGTTGTTGGGCCTGGTAGGGGAGGTAGGATAGATAGAGATGTTAGGCTTGGTAGGAGAGGAAGGAGAGACAGGGACAGAGGGAGAGGTAACAGGTCTGGTAGGTGTTGAAGGAGAGATGGGAGGGGATACAGGGACAGGCACATCAGTCTGAGGACTCTTGGGCTCCTCCTCTGGCAGGGCAGGCTTGGTGGGTGATGCCAGCTTGGTGGGTACTGGCAGCTTGGTGTTGGGTGAGACTGGTGAGGCTTGCTTGACTGGCATGGCTGCAGGAGGGACTACTATCTTCCCAGGCGGTGGTGGGGGCGGAGGTGGTGCTGTGGGCCTCTGGCTGCGACGAGTCAGCTGGATCCTCTTCTTATCTAGAGCTGTGTTCTGGTAGAGGTCAGGGGTGAGGGGTCAGGGGTGAGGGGTCAGGGGTGAGGGAAAGAAAGTCAGACCGACACTCACCTGCTGTACAATACAACAGAACCAAACAGGTAGGGAGAGACAGAGATAAAAAACAGTGGGTCAATATAGAATGGAGAAAACTGCCCCAAGATAACGTTCAACCCCACTGATCTGACAGTAAGGTCCATGGGGTAACGTTTCTATATTATATTAAACACAGTAGATAAAAAAAATATATATATATGGACAAAACCATCCATAGATGGGATGATTTTACAGTGATAGACCCTTCACAGTAGACTGACCCAACAAGACAGCAAATCATATCATCAATGCTCAACATGCAGTGTAAGGGAAAATGAGAAATTGTGCTGGAGAGATTTAGCCTCATCACAACCCAAACCAACTAGACACTGAAGATCACATCTGGAATTACAGATCATTTGTATTGCTATAATAATAATAATAATAATAATAATAACAATAATAACTACGTAACAATCAGAAGGCATCAAGATTTCCCATGTTCCCTTAGCTGAGTGAGTCTTAGTGGCGTCAGTGAAGAAGCAGTAAAGAAGCGTAGCCTTCAGTGTTAGTACATACCATTGCCTTGGAGCTAATTCAGAGGGTGGCAATGTGGGCGTGTTGGGGAGGGGGCGGGGAGGAAGCAGAGGGGACAGAGACTAGTCTTACTCACAGCTCAACAACATTAGAGGAGACACAGAAAGCAGGGCTGTTTGATTCCTGCTCTGGTGTACCGCAGCACTGCTGGTTTTCCTCTGTCCCTGGTAGCTAAGTGATCAGTTCATGCCATTGGTTAGCCAGAGTCCACTACTCACCTGGTTTCCAAGGTCTAAATAAAAAGAAGCAGTGGTGTCCCACTGGACACAGGCATCAATTCAACGTCTATTACACATTGGTTCAATAGAATTTCATTGAAATGACGTGGAAACAACGTTGATTCAACCAGTTGTGTGGCTCTCCAGGCCTGGAATTGATTAGCCCAAAGTCTGCTATGACAGCCATCTCTCAGGATGCTACTAAGCTCAATGACATGATTTTAGAAATCTTAACTTCTGGGGAGTACTGTTCAATGTTAAATCCAAGGCAATATAAGCAATTTTCATCTGTCTCTCTCATCCAGTGCAGTAGTGCAGTTTAAATGTTTGACCACAAGGTGGTGGTAGAGCTCAACTGAACAATTATCAAGAGATGAATTGTAATGTATCCAAAGGGCTAGGAAAGCAGGTTGAAATGTTTTGTCATGAATCTTGTTCTGGGGGCAGCTCTGCCGAGTGGTCACTAGCTGGCACAGCCACAAAGTAATACAATCTCATTTTAAACCTAACCTTAACCACACTGCTAACCTTAATTCCTAACCCTATCCTTAAATTAAGACCAAAAAGTAAACTTTTGTTTTGCAGCTGGCCCATCTAGCAGAAATTGCTCAGTTCTGCCTCCAGGGCAAGATTCATGACAATAAATGTCAACCTGCCATAGACATGGCCAATACATGTAGGAGTAGGATCATGGCTTTACATAGACATCAAATATATTGTAAAATTGCCATAGACATTTAATGTCCCCAGGTTATTGTACGGGCATTAACTATAAGAGCACTACTTTGGATGAGTGACAGAGACGGGGGCAAATTAAAAATTAGTTCAGCAGAAGCAATGAGGGCTTCTCTTAGGCCTAGTTAGTTAGCATGCCAAATAACCACCCAGCCAGCCAAAAACAACACAGAATACAATAACATGTACAAATCTAACTCAGACAACAACTCTCAACACAGCAGTGACATCATTGTCAACAAAGTCAGTCCACACAGAGACGAGCTGATTGATGAAGATGATTATGAGTGGAGGATGAGAGAGGAGGATGAGAGAGAGAAAATAAAAGAGGCCCCATTGGAGGAGAGAGGAGCTTAGGCAAATTACACGAGGGGGCAGAGCAGCCATGCAAACTGATTCAAGGCCACTGCAGAGAGTTACTGAGTTATTCTGCCCAGATCAATCTGTTATAGAGGCATTATTGGAGCTGGCAGAGGGAGAGAGAGTGGAGGACGGGGAGATCGGTACCCTGGACTCAGCTCCAAAGCTTCCCCTGTGGTCCTGGGATGAGGTGGGAGGAGGGAGTGGGATGAGCAGGAGGGGCGCAGGGATCTCCTTTACATCTCAAACTGTCGAAGGAGATTTACAACAAAATGAGGTTTAACCCCGAGTCAGGGGTAGTCTCAAATGAACCCTTACGCACCCCTTAGCCCATGTTAATCCCCTTCTACTGCTGCAGTGGGTATACTGGACCCAGGTGGAAGCAGACAGCATGTGTGCATCGCAATAGTCTGGAGTGGCTTCCTCTCATTGTCTCCATCTTCAAGGACCAGGGAAGGAGATGAGGGGGATCTAATTGAGATGCATCCATTGACAGACCTATGCTATATTGGTCATGTATTCGCAGGCCAGCTCCAGCTCAATAGACCCCCAAGTGGACCAGAGAGGGGAGGTGATGTGACCAGAAGTGTGCAGCTGATCGAGAGGAAGTTCACCACCCACAGCAGGAAGTTACATAACTGTGCCAGAAGGTGCATAGGCTTGTGGGAAAAAGCTTAAAAACAGATAAAGAGGATGGTAGGATATGACTAAGGATGTACCTCTTCAGACCAATGTACTCTGGAGTCACTGAGAACACTGCGTCAACACTAAAACACGACATTTGTACTGCAAGGATGGAAACGTGTTTTAGAGATAAGATGATGAATCAGGATTTATCCATGTGTAATCTCAGGGGAAAGCATTTTGAATAAATTCTGCTCTCTTAAAACCCTCAGTGATATGATTACATGACCAGAAGTTGTCCATTTCTTAGCTTTCCTGTCAGATAATCTCTCATGTTCTTTTAGATCAAACTCTTATGTAACCAACTGATTAATAGTACTATATGTGAAAATGGTTATTGTTTGTTTGAAAGTGAGTAGGTGTAGTGCTGAATTGACTAACATTTGTTACAGCTCATGTTGGTTTCCAATCAATCTTAAAATATAAGCGGATGCCAATAAAATAAAAATCAGGAAACTTGTTTTAGCTTTGTTTTTGGTTCCTTCAGAAAACGACTGGTGGCAAGTAAATCAGGCCATGGTTGAACATTTCTGCAAATATCAAGAATCTACAGACGAGGACTCTGGGGTGTCTATGTACGACAGATGGTGGAATACAGATGAGGGAAAGTATATGGAGATACACAATGTGTGTATTGGAAACGTGACCAGAAAATAGTCTCCATAGAGAGTAGAGGGTCATGACTGAGTGCTGATGTGTATACGGAGTAAAACAATGTGTGTATGGATAATGGGACCAGAAAACAAACAATGGGTTGTGATAGTGAATGTTGTTGTCCTGTTCTCACCATGATGACTGACACTCCTGCTGTGGTTGTGCTGGGCTTTGGTGCTGTGTTGAAGTGTGTCCTCAGTTTACCTGACACCTCCATCTTCATGTTGTTCTCCATGTTGTCATCCTGCAGAGACACACACACATTCTCCTTTATGGTCCTGAACACACACACACACACACACACAGTCCACAAGACAAGTTACCGTGACCCAGGGATGAGAGAGGATGTCCTGTGCCGTGTAGCGAGCCTCCACGTTCACCTGCAGCATCCGCCCAATCAGCTCCTAGAAAACACATCAGGTCATGGTGACATCATCAGCGGTGACTTCTTCAGGGTCCAGTCTCTCTCAAGTCATGTCATCGCAACTTTACTTTGACATGTCATGTCACACAGTGAGAACAATGTAGAAGTGTCACAGAAGGACATTACAAACAGGGCTCTAGCACAGTTTGGCTACATTTACTGTGCCTCCGACCAGGGTCGGGTTCATTAGGGCTTACCATAACAAAAACGTACCAAAATAGTTCGCAACGGAAAACTAAAATAAGCATGTCTTATTGGACAAGTTCAGGTAGTCCAGGTCAGTCTATATCAGTCCATTTTCTTCTTTTCTGGTAACTAATGAATAAACCGTGACTGCAGCAGGCTGTTGAGATCTCTAGACGTAGGCCTCTCTTTGTTAAGTCGAGGTGCCACTGCAGCAGAGGATTTAATTAGTAGTTCAGCTTTGCTTTGAAATAGCTGCTGTCACTCACACACTGTGGTAATTTAGGGAGTGAGAGGAGGGAGCTGGGAGCACCATGCCTTTTACCACACACTAGTCATTGTGTGAGAGAGAGAGAGAGAGAGAGGCAGAGAGAGAGAGAGAGGCAGAGAGAGAGAAGCAGAGAGAGAGAGAGACCGAGACATTTCAATTCTACAACCACCTAAGCAAGCTCACCTACAGAGAAATAAATCTGGAGAAGAGCCCCCTAGGCAAGCTGGTCCAGGGGCTCTGTTCACAAACACACCCCACAGAGCCCCAGGACAGCAACACAATTAGACACAACCAAATCATGAGAAAACAAAAAGATAATTACTTGGCCCTAAACAGAGAGTACAGTGGCAGAATACCTGACCAACTTGTCCAATAAGGAAATCTTTGACTATGTACAGAAAGACCGCCGTAGGCAGACCGGGCTCTCAAGAGAAGACAGGCTGTGCACACTGCCCACAAAATGAGGTGGAAACTGAGCTGCACTTCCTAACCTCCTGCCAAACGTATGACCATATTAGAGACATATATTTCCTTCAGATTACAGAGACCCACAAAGAATTTGAAAAAAAATCAAATTTTGATAAACTCTCATATCTACTGGGTGAAATACCACAGTGTGCCATCACAGCAACAACATTTGTGACCTGTTGCCACAAGAAAAGGGCAACGAGTAAATACAACCCATACTTATGTTTATTTATTTTCCCTTTCGTACTTTAACTATTTGCACATCATTACAACACTGTATATATACATAATATGACATTTGAAATGTCTTTTTTCTTTTGGAACTTTTTATCCATTTCACTTGCTTTGGCAATGTAAACATATGTTTTCCATGCCAATAAAGCCCTTAAATTTAAATTGAACATGTTATTGAATTGAGAGGCAGAGACAGAGAGAGAGAGCGAGAGGCAAAGAGAGAGAGAGCGAGAGAGGCAAAGAGAGAGAGAGCGAGAGAGGCAGAGAGAGAGAGAGAGAGAGAAGGAACAGAAAAGAGGAGTAATTTTTTATTTATTTATTTATTTCACCTTTATTTAACCAGGTAGGCAAGTTGAGAACACGTTCTCATTTACAATTGCGACCTGGCCAAGATAAAGCAAAGCAGTTCGACACATACAACAACACATAGTTACACATGGAGTAAAACAAACATACAGTCAATAATACAGTGAAAAATAAGTCTATATACAATGTGAGCAAGTGAGGTGAGATAAGGGAGGTGAAGGCAAACAAAATATATATATAAATAAATAAAAATATAAAAAAGGCCATGGTGGCGAAGTAAATACAATATAGCAAGTAAAAACACTGGAATGGTTGGTTTGCAGTGGAAGAATGTGCAAAGTAGAGATAGAAATAATGGGGTGCAAAGGAGCAAAATAAATAAATAAATACAGTAGGTAAAGAGGTAGTTGTTTGGGCTAAATTATAGATGGGCTATGTACAGGTGCAGTAATCTATGAGCTGCTCTGACAGCTGGTGCTTAAAGCTAGTGAGGGAGATAAGTGTTTCCAGTTTCAGAGATTTTTGTAGTTCGTTCCAGTCATTGGCAGCAGAGAACTGGAAGGAGAGGCGGCCAAAGGAAGAATTGGTTTTGGGGGTGACCAGAGAGATATACCTGCTGGAGCGCGTGCTACAGGTAGGTGCTGCTATGGTGACCAGCGAGCTGAGATAAGGGCGGACTTTACCTAGCAGGGTCTTGTAGATGACCTGGAGCCAGTGGGTTTGGCGACGAGTATGAAGCGAGGGCCAGCCAACGAGAGTGTACAGGTCGCAGTGGTGGGTAGTATATGGGGCTTTGGTGACAAAACGGATGGCACTGTGATAGACTGCATCCAATTTATTGAGTAGGGTTTTGGAGGCTATTTTGTAAATGACATCACCGAAGTCGAGGATTGGTAGGATGGTCAGTTTTACAAGGGTATGTTAGGCAGCATGAGTGAAGGATACTTTGTTGCGGAATAGGAAGCCAATTCTAGATTTAACTTTGGATTGGAGATGTCTGAGTCTGGAAGGAGAGTTTACAGTCTAACCAGACACCTAGGTATTTGTAGTTGTCCACATATTCTAAGTCAGAGCCGTCCAGAGTAGTGATGTTGGACAGGCGGGCAGGTGCAGGCAGCGATCGGTTGAAGAGCATGCATTTAGTTTTACTTGTATTTAAGAGCAATTGGAGGCCACGGAAGGAGAGTTGTATGGCATTGAAGCTCGCCTGGAGGGTTGTTAACACAGTGTCAAGAGAAGGGCCAGAAGTATACAGAATAGTGTCGTCTGCGTAGAGGTGGATCAGAGACTCACCAGCAGCAAGAGCGACATCATTGATGTATACAGAGAAGAGAGTCGGTCCAAGAATTGAACCCTGTGGCACCCCCATAGAGACTGCCAGAGGCCCGGACAACAGACCCTCCGATTTGACACACTGAACTCGATCAGAGAAGTAGTTGGTGAACCAGGTGAGGCAATCATTAGAGAAACCAAGGCTGTCGAGTCTGCCGATGAGGATATGGAGATTGACAGAGTCAAAAGCCTTGGCCAGGTCAATGAATACGGCTGCACAGTATTGTTTCTTATCGATGGCGGTTAAGATATCGTTTATGACCTTGAGCGTGGCTGAGGTGCACCCATGACCAGCTCTGAAACCAGATTGCATAGCGGAGAAGGTATGGTGGGATTCGAAATGGTCGGTAATCTGTTTGTTGACTTGGCTTTCGAAGACCTTAGAAAGGCAGGGTAGGATAGATATAGGTCTGTAGCTGTTTGGGTCAAGAGTGTCCCCCCCTTTGAAGAGGGGGATGACCGCAGCTGCTTTCCAATCTTTGGGAATCTCAGACGACACGAAAGAGAGGTTGAAAAGGCTAGTAATAGGGGTGGCAACAATTTCAGCAGATAGTTTTAGAAAGAAAGGTTCCAGATTATCTAGCCCGGCTGATTTGTAAGGGTCCAGATTTTGCAGCTCTTTCAGAACATCAGCTGACTGTATTTGGGAGAAAGAGAAATGGGGAAGGCTTGGGCGAGTAGCTGAGGGGCGGGCAGTGCTGTTGACCGGGGTAGGGGTAGCCAGGTGGAAAGCATGGCCAGCCGTAGAAAAATGCTTATTGAAATTCTCAATTATAGTGGATTTGTCGGTGGTGACAGTGTTTCCTATCTTCAGTACAGTTGGAAGCTGGGAGGAGGTGTTCTTATTCTCCATGGACTTTACAGTGTCCCAGAACTTTTTTGAGTTTGTGTTGCAGGAAGCAAATTTCTGCTTGAAAAAGCTAGCCTTGGCTTTTCTAACTGCCTGTGTATATTGGTTTCTAGCTTCCCTGAAAAGTTGCATATCACGGGGGCTGTTCGATGCTAATGCAGAACGCCATAGGATGTTTTTGTGTTGGTTAAGGGCAGTCAGGTCTGGAGAGAACCAAGGGCTATATCTGTTCCTGTGTTCTAAATTTCTTGAATGGGGCATGCTTATTTAAGATGGTGAGGAAGGCATTTAAAAAAAAATTACCAGGCATCCTCTACTGACGGGATGAGATCAATATCCTTCCAGGATACCCCGGCCAGGTCGATTAGAAAGGCCTGCTCGCTGAAGTATTTCAGGGAGCGTTTGACAGTGATGAGTGGAGGTCGTTTGACCGCTGACCCATTACGGATGCAGGCAATGAGGCACTGATCGCTGAGATCTTGGTTGAAAACAGCAGAGGTGTATTTGGAGGGCAAGTTGGTTAGGATGATATCTATGAGGGTACCCGTGTTTACGGATTTGGGGTGGTACCTGGTAGGTTCATTGATAATTTGTGTGAGATTGAGGGCATCAAGCTTAGATTGTAGGATGGCTGGGGTGTTAAGCATGTTCCAATTTAGGTCGCCTAGCAGCACGAGCTCTGAAGATAGATGGGGGGCAATCAGTTCACATATGGTGTCCAGAGCACAGCTGGGGGCAGAGGGTGGTCTATAGCAGGCGGCAACGGTGAGAGACTTGTTTTTAGAGAGGTGGATTTTTAAAAGTAGAAGTTCAAATTGTTTGGGAACAGACCTGGATAGTAAAACAGAACTCTGCAGGCAATCTTTGCAGTAGATTGCAACACCGCCCCCTTTGGCCGTTCTATCTTGTCTGAAAATCTTGTAGTTAGGGATGAAAATGTCAGAATTTTTGGTGGTCTTCCTAAGCCAGGATTCAGACACGGCTAAAACATCCGGGTTGGCAGTGTGCTAAAGCAGTGAACAAAACAAACTTAGGGAGGAGGCTTCTAATGTTAACATGCATGAAACCAAGGCTATTACGGTTACAGAAGTCATCAAAAGAGAGCGCCTGGGGAATAGGAGTGGAGCTAGGTACTGCAGGGCCTGGATTCACCTCTACATCACCAGAGGAACAGAGGAGGAGTAGGATAAGGGTACGGCTAAAAGCTATGAGAATTGGTCGTCTAGAACATCTAGAACAGAGAGTAAAAGGAAGTTTCTGGGGGCGATAAAATACCTTCAAGGAATAATGTACAGACAAAGGTATGGTAGGATGTGAATGATGAGAGAGATATTGTCTCTAGAAACATCATTGAAACCAGGTGATGTCATCTCATATGTGGGTGGTGGAACTGAAAGGTTGGATATGGTATAGTGAGCAGGGCTAGAGGCTCTACAGTGAAATAAGCCAATAAACACTAACCAGAACAGCAATGGACAAGGCATATTTACATTAAGGAGCGGCATGCTTAATCGAGTGATCATAAGGGTCCAGTGAGTAGAGGTTGGTTGGGGTCACGGCGATCCAGACAGCTGGCCGGGTAGCTGGCTATCGGTAGCAAGATAGCATAGGGTGGAGGTCTATTTTTAGTCACCTCGTGCGTTTCCGTCGGTAGATTAGTGGGGTTCCGTGTGGTAGAGGGGATCAATCCAATTGGCAAAATATATATAGTTATAGTGACCCAAGAAAAATTGTCCGATATACTTATTCAGATAGCAGCCGATAAGAGAGCTAACGATTAGCGGGCCCCAGATGAGCGTTCAGGTAACGTCGCGACGGAGGTGCCAGTTGGATAACTCCCTCGGGCAGATAACGTCGGTAGTCCAGTCGTGAAGGCCCGGTGGGGCTCCGCATTTGTAGTAAAACGGGTCCGGATAGGTGATTGTAGCCCAGGAATGGCTGATGGAACTCTTCAGCTGGCTAGCTCCGGAATTTAAGTTTGCTCCGGGATCGACGTAAGCCAATAGAGACACGGTTTGCAGCTAGCTAGCTGCGAAATCAAGGTGTAAATGTCCAGAGCTTGCGGTTGAAATCCGGAGATATTGAGAAAAATAGGTCCGGTATGTTCTGTTCTGAGTCGCGTTGTACAAAAGTGCCGATAGATTATCGAGCTAAAGGAATAGCTGATGACCACAAAACGTGGTTAGCTGAAATACTAACGTTAGCCAGTAAACCGGCTAACTTCTGGGTAGCTTCAGGTTAGCTTCTGGCTAGCTTCTGGTTAACTTCTGGCTAGCTTCTGGTTAGCTTCTGGCTAGCTTCTGGTTAGCTTCTGGCTAGCTTCTGGTTAGCTTCTGGCTAGCTTCCATTGTGGATCTTCAGATCTGAGGCAAACAATACCTTTTTTCTGTAATTGGTGAGGCGGGTTGCAGGAAAGCTCCTTGTAGCTGAGTTCTTGGATAATAAAATATATAAAAGATATGCGAAGAAAGGTGTAAATATATATATATACAGGACACGACAACACGAGGACAAAACGACGTCTGACTGCTATGCCATCTTGGATCCAGTAATGAAAGATGTGAAAACAGAAGAAGAGATGGTGTGTGTGTGCATCCCCTCTTTCTCTCTTTCCAAACCATCCCTCTCCTTCATTCCGGGAGATCTCAACGGGACCCTCCCACCCCCTCATTACTGCCACCCAAATTTAACGGGGGCTGACGCGACAGGGGTGGTGTGTCTGTGTGTGGTGGTTACCTTGGCTGAGTCCGTGACGTTGTCCCAGTAGGGAGCAGGGAAGTCCAGTCGTCCCACCAGGATCTGGTCAAACAGGTCCTCTTGAAGGTTGTCCTCACTGTAGAGAGAGACATACTATGCTGTGAACAGATGGATATTTCAGCATACACCCACAAATACTGTAGTACACACACACACACACACATTTTGGCATCACACATTATATTCATGTCACATTCAAAGACACACAGCGTCAGAATAACTCTGACACCATTGTCCCATCTATCCCCTCACCTTCACTCACTAACTGGCTGCATGCATCTTCCAATGTAGCACCAGGAATCAATTGAAGGACACACCAGAACATAACAAGAGTAGCCACAGAGGAGGTACAAGTAGGGGGGGATAGGACGACTGACTATGAGACATAATACATCTCTCAGCTCTATTCTGGCAGACATTCCTCACTGCAATCACTACTATCCAGAGACCTTGTCTATGTCTATGTCGAACGGTTAATCTATGCGAGATCACAGTTATGCTAAACCGCAGGTATAAAAAAATACATGAAATGAACTCATGTAAATTCACGTCTCCTGTATTTAAATAGCTGAATAATGTGCGAGGGCCAGACGCCTGGGTTTACACTAAGGAAGCTGAACGGATGTGCTAGGCGAGCCCACTCAACACTTGATTTTCAGCGTAAGGACTGTGGGAACATTTACAGGGCATTCCCCAGACCAACTAGACATTTCTAAGACTTTTCCAACAGATTAAATCCCTGTTTTCTGTAAGTTAAAGTACATCCTAGACAGGCTAGTAGAGGTTTAACTGTGTGAATCAGATATGAAGCAGGTGGCCAATTGTAGAATTTCAGAGATTATCATGTTAACATTAAGCGTGGTGACTGTGTAATGAACGCTATCCCGTCAAGGATCAGCCATGTTGTTGTGTAGTGTACCTGGGAATATATCCCTTTAGGTGTCTGGAGGTTAAATAACATGTGTAGTGTACCTGGGAATATATCCCTGTAGGTGTCTGGAGGTTAAATAACATGTTGTGTAGTGTACCTGAGAATATATCCCTTTAGGTGTCTGGAGGTTAAATAACATGTTGTGTAGTGTACCTGAGAATATATCCCTTTAGGTGTCTGGAGGTTAAATAACATGTTGTGTAGTGTACCTGAGAATATATCCCTTTAGGTGTCTGGCGGTTAAATAACATTGTGTAGTGTACCTGGGAATATATCCCTTTAGGTGTCTAGAGGTTAAATAACATGTTGTGTGGTGTACCTGAGAATATATCCCTTTAGGTGTCTGGAGGTTAAATAACATTGTGTAGTGTACCTGAGAATATATCCCTTTAGGTGTCTGGAGGTTAAATAACATGTTGTGTAGTGTACCTGAGAATATATCCCTTTAGGTGTCTGGAGGTTAAATAACATGTTGTGTAGTGTACCTGAGAATATATCCCTTTAGGTGTCTGGAGGTTAAATAACATGTTGTGTAGTGTACCTGAGAATATATCCCTTTAAGTGTCTGGAGGTTAAATAACATGTTGTGTGGTGTACCTGGGAATATATCCCTTTAGGTGTCTGGAGATTAAATAACATGTTGTGTAGTGTACCTGGGAATATATCCCTTTAGGTGTCTGGAGGTTAAATAACATGTTGTGTGGTGTACCTGGGAATATATCCCTTTAGGTGTCTGGAGATTAAATAACATTGTGTGGTGTACCTGAGAATATATCCCTTTAAGTGTCTGGAGGTTAAATAACATGTTGTGTGGTGTACCTGGGAATATATCCCTTTAGGTGTCTGGAGATTAAATAACATGTTGTGTAGTGTACCTGAGAATATATCCCTTTAGGTGTCTGGAGGTTAAATAACATGTTGTGTGGTGTACCTGGGAATATATCCCTTTAGGTGTCTGGAGGTTAAATAACATGTTGTGTGGTGTACCTGGGAATATATCCCTTTAGGTGTCTGGAGGTTAAATAACATGTTGTGTAGTGTACCTGAGAATATATCCCTTTAGGTGTTCTGGAGGTTAAATAACATGTTGTGTGGTGTACCTGAGAATATATCCCTTTAGGTGTCTGGAGGTTAAATAACATGTTGTGTAGTGTACCTGGGAATATATCCCTTTAGGTGTCTGGAGGTTAAATAACATGTTGTGTAGTGTACCTGAGAATATATCCCTTTAGGTGTCTGGAGGTTAAATAACATGTTGTGTGGTGTACCTGGGAATATATCCCTTTAGGTGTCTGGAGGTTAAATAACATGTTGTGTAGTGTACCTGGGAATATATCCCTTTAGGTGTCTGGAGGTTAAATAACATGTTGTGTGGTGTACCTGAGAATATATCCCTTTAGGTGTCTGGAGGTTAAATAACATGTTGTGTGGTATACTGTAGGTGTCTGGAGGTTAAATAACATGTTGTGTGGTGTACCTGAGAATATATCCCTTTAGGTGTCTGGAGGTTAAATAACATGTTGTGTAGTGTACCTGAGAATATATCCCTTTAGGTGTCTGGAGGTTAAATAACATGTTGTGTGGTGTACCTGAGAATATATCCCTTTAGGTGTCTGGAGGTTAAATAACATGTTGTGTGGTGTACCTGAGAATATATCCCTTTAGGTGTCTGGAGGTTAAATAACATTGTGTAGTGTACCTGAGAATATATCCCTTTAGGTGTCTGGAGGTTAAATAACATGTTGTGTGGTGTACCTGAGAATATATCCCTTTAGGTGTTCTGGAGGTTAAATAACATGTTGTGTAGTGTACTGGAGGTGTCTGGAGGTTAAATAACATGTTGTGTAGTGTACCTGAGAATATATCCCTTTAAGTGTCTGGAGGTTAAATAACATGTTGTGTGGTGTACCTGGGAATATATCCCTTTAGGTGTCTGGAGGTTAAATAACATGTTGTGTAGTGTACCTGGGAATATATCCCTTTAGGTGTCTGGAGGTTAAATAACATGTTGTGTGGTGTACCTGGGAATATATCCCTTTAGGTGTCTGGAGGTTAAATAACATGTTGTGTGGTGTACCTGAGAATATATCCCTTTAGGTGTCTGGAGGTTAAATAACATGTTGTGTGGTGTACCTGAGAATATATCCCTTTAGGTGTCTGGAGGTTAAATAACATGTTGTGTAGTGTACCTGAGAATATATCCCTTTAGGTGTCTGGAGGTTAAATAACATGTTGTGTGGTGTACCTGGGAATATATCCCTTTAGGTGTCTGGAGGTTAAATAACATGTTGTGTGGTGTACCTGGGAATATATCCCTTTAGGTGTCTGGAGGTTAAATAACATGTTGTGTAGTGTACCTGAGAATATATCCCTTTAGGTGTTCTGGAGGTTAAATAACATGTTGTGTGGTGTACCTGAGAATATATCCCTTTAGGTGTCTGGAGGTTAAATAACATGTTGTGTAGTGTACCTGGGAATATATCCCTTTAGGTGTCTGGAGGTTAAATAACATGTTGTGTAGTGTACCTGAGAATATATCCCTTTAGGTGTCTGGAGGTTAAATAACATGTTGTGTGGTGTACCTGGGAATATATCCCTTTAGGTGTCTGGAGGTTAAATAACATGTTGTGTAGTGTACCTGAGAATATATCCCTTTAGGTGTCTGGAGGTTAAATAACATTGTGTAGTGTACCTGAGAATATATCCCTTTAGGTGTCTGGAGGTTAAATAACATGTTGTGTAGTGTACCTGAGAATATATCCCTTTAGGTGTCTGGAGGTTAAATAACATGTTGTGTAGTGTACCTGAGAATATATCCCTTTAGGTGTCTGGAGGTTAAATAACATGTTGTGTGGTGTACCTGAGAATATATCCCTTTAGGTGTCTGGAGGTTAAATAACATGTTGTGTGGTGTACCTGAGAATATATCCCTTTAGGTGTCTGGAGGTTAAATAACATGTTGTGTAGTGTACCTGGGAATATATCCCTTTAGGTGTCTGGAGGTTAAATAACATTGTGTAGTGTACTGGAGGTGTCTGGAGGTTAAATAACATGTTGTGTAGTGTACCTGGGAATATATCCCTTTAGGTGTCTGGAGGTTAAATAACATTGTGTAGTGTACCTGAGAATATATCCCTTTAGGTGTCTGGAGGTTAAATAACATGTTGTGTAGTGTACCTGAGAATATATCCCTTTAGGTGTCTGGAGGTTAAATAACATGTTGTGTAGTGTACCTGAGAATATATCCCTTTAGGTGTCTGGAGGTTAAATAACATGTTGTGTGGTGTACCTGGGAATATATCCCTTTAGGTGTCTGGAGGTTAAATAACATGTTGTGTGGTGTACCTGAGAATATATCCCTTTAGGTGTCTGGAGGTTAAATAACATGTTGTGTAGTGTACCTGGGAATATATCCCTTTAGGTGTCTGGAGGTTAAATAACATGTTGTGTGGTGTACCTGGGAATATATCCCTTTAGGTGTCTGGAGGTTAAATAACATGTTGTGTAGTGTACCTGAGAATATATCCCTTTAGGTGTCTGGAGGTTAAATAACATGTTGTGTAGTGTACCTGGGAATATATCCCTTTAGGTGTCTGGAGGTTAAATAACATGTTGTGTGGTGTACCTGAGAATATATCCCTTTAGGTGTCTGGAGGTTAAATAACATTGTGTAGTGTACCTGAGAATATATCCCTTTAGGTGTCTGGAGGTTAAATAACATGTTGTGTGGTGTACCTGAGAATATATCCCTTTAGGTGTCTGGAGGTTAAATAACATGTTGTGTAGTGTACCTGAGAATATATCCCTTTAGGTGTCTGGAGGTTAAATAACATGTTGTGTAGTGTACCTGAGAATATATCCCTTTAGGTGTCTGGAGGTTAAATAACATGTTGTGTAGTGTACCTGGGAATATATCCCTTTAGGTGTCTGGAGGTTAAATAACATGTTGTGTAGTGTACCTGAGAATATATCCCTTTAGGTGTCTGGAGGTTAAATAACATGTTGTGTAGTGTACCTGGGAATATATCCCTTTAGGTGTCTGGAGGTTAAATAACATGTTGTGTGGTGTACCTGGGAATATATCCCTTTAGGTGTCTGGAGGTTAAATAACATGTTGTGTAGTGTACCTGAGAATATATCCCTTTAGGTGTCTGGAGGTTAAATAACATGTTGTGTAGTGTACCTGAGAATATATCCCTTTAGGTGTCTGGAGGTTAAATAACATGTTGTGTGGTGTACCTGAGAATATATCCCTTTAGGTGTCTGGAGGTTAAATAACATGTTGTGTAGTGTACCTGGGAATATATCCCTTTAGGTGTCTGGAGGTTAAATAACATGTTGTGTAGTGTACCTGAGAATATATCCCTTTAGGTGTCTGGAGGTTAAATAACATGTTGTGTAGTGTACCTGGGAATATATCCCTTTAGGTGTCTGGAGGTTAAATAACATGTTGTGTAGTGTACCTGAGAATATATCCCTTTAGGTGTCTGGAGGTTAAATAACATGTTGTGTAGTGTACCTGAGAATATATCCCTTTAGGTGTCTGGAGGTTAAATAACATGTTGTGTAGTGTACCTGGGAATATATCCCTGTAGGTGTCTGGAGGTTAAATAACATGTTGTGTAGTGTACCTGAGAATATATCCCTTTAGGTGTCTGGAGGTTAAATAACATGTTGTGTGGTGTACCTGAGAATATATCCCTTTAGGTGTCTGGAGGTTAAATAACATGTTGTGTGGTGTACCTGAGAATATATCCCTTTAGGTGTCTGGAGGTTAAATAACATGTTGTGTAGTGTACCTGAGAATATATCCCTTTAGGTGTCTGGAGGTTAAATAACATGTTGTGTGGTGTACCTGAGAATATATCCCTTTAGGTGTCTGGAGGTTAAATAACATGTTGTGTGGTGTACCTGAGAATATATCCCTTTAGGTGTCTGGAGGTTAAATAACATGTTGTGTGGTGTACCTGAGAATATATCCCTTTAGGTGTCTGGAGGTTAAATAACATGTTGTGTAGTGTACCTGAGAATATATCCCTTTAGGTGTCTGGAGGTTAAATAACATGTTGTGTAGTGTACCTGGGAATATATCCCTTTAGGTGTCTGGAGGTTAAATAACATGTTGTGTAGTGTACCTGGGAATATATCCCTTTAGGTGTCTGGAGGTTAAATAACATGTTGTGTGGTGTACCTGAGAATATATCCCTTTAGGTGTCTGGAGGTTAAATAACATGTTGTGTAGTGTACCTGAGAATATATCCCTTTAGGTGTCTGGAGGTTAAATAACATGTTGTGTAGTGTACCTGAGAATATATCCCTTTAGGTGTCTGGAGGTTAAATAACATGTTGTGTAGTGTACTGTAGGTGTCTGGAGGTTAAATAACATGTTGTGTAGTGTACTGTAGGTGTCTGGAGGTTAAATAACATGTTGTGTAGTGTACCTGAGAATATATCCCTTTAGGTGTCTGGAGGTTAAATAACATGTTGTGTAGTGTACCTGAGAATATATCCCTTTAGGTGTCTGGAGGTTAAATAACATGTTGTGTAGTGTACCTGGGAATATATCCCTGTAGGTGTCTGGAGGTTAAATAACATGTTGTGTAGTGTACCTGAGAATATATCCCTTTAGGTGTCTGGAGGTTAAATAACATGTTGTGTGGTGTACCTGAGAATATATCCCTTTAGGTGTCTGGAGGTTAAATAACATGTTGTGTGGTGTACCTGAGAATATATCCCTTTAGGTGTCTGGAGGTTAAATAACATGTTGTGTAGTGTACCTGGGAATATATCCCTGTAGGTGTCTGGAGGTTAAATAACATGTTGTGTGGTGTACCTGAGAATATATCCCTTTAGGTGTCTGGAGGTTAAATAACATGTTGTGTGGTGTACCTGAGAATATATCCCTTTAGGTGTCTGGAGGTTAAATAACATGTTGTGTGGTGTACCTGGGAATATATCCCTTTAGGTGTCTGGAGGTTAAATAACATGTTGTGTGGTGTACCTGAGAATATATCCCTTTAGGTGTCTGGAGGTTAAATAACATGTTGTGTAGTGTACCTGAGAATATATCCCTTTAGGTGTCTGGAGATTAAATAACATGTTGTGTAGTGTACTGTAGGTGTCTGGAGGTTAAATAACATGTTGTGTAGTGTACTGTAGGTGTCTGGAGGTTAAATAACATGTTGTGTGGTGTACCTGAGAATATATCCCTTTAGGTGTCTGGAGGTTAAATAACATGTTGTGTAGTGTACCTGAGAATATATCCCTTTAGGTGTCTGGAGGTTAAATAACATGTTGTGTAGTGTACCTGAGAATATATCCCTTTAGGTGTTCTGGAGGTTAAATAACATGTTGTGTAGTGTACCTGAGAATATATCCCTTTAGGTGTCTGGAGGTTAAATAACATGTTGTGTGGTGTACCTGAGAATATATCCCTTTAGGTGTCTGGAGGTTAAATAACATTGTGTAGTGTACCTGAGAATATATCCCTTTAAGTGTCTGGAGGTTAAATAACATGTTGTGTGGTGTACCTGAGAATATATCCCTTTAGGTGTCTGGAGGTTAAATAACATGTTGTGTAGTGTACCTGGGAATATATCCCTTTAGGTGTTCTGGAGGTTAAATAACATGTTGTGTAGTGTACCTGAGAATATATCCCTTTAAGTGTCTGGAGGTTAAATAACATGTTGTGTGGTGTACCTGAGAATATATCCCTTTAGGTGTCTGGAGGTTAAATAACATGTTGTGTGGTGTACCTGAGAATATATCCCTTTAGGTGTCTGGAGGTTAAATAACATGTTGTGTGGTGTACCTGAGAATATATCCCTTTAGGTGTCTGGAGGTTAAATAACATTGTGTGGTGTACCTGGGAATATATCCCTTTAGGTGTCTGGAGGTTAAATAACATGTTGTGTAGTGTACCTGGGAATATATCCCTTTAGGTGTCTGGAGGTTAAATAACATGTTGTGTAGTGTACCTGGGAATATATCCCTTTAGGTGTCTGGACTTTAAATAACATGTTGTGTAGTGTACTGTAGGTGTCTGGAGGTTAAATAACATTGTGTAGTGTACCTGAGAATATATCCCTTTAGGTGTTCTGGAGGTTAAATAACATGTTGTGTAGTGTACCTGGGAATATATCCCTTTAGGTGTCTGGAGGTTAAATAACATTGTGTAGTGTACCTGAGAATATATCCCTTTAGGTGTCTGGAGGTTAAATAACATGTTGTGTGGTGTACCTGAGAATATATCCCTTTAGGTGTCTGGAGGTTAAATAACATTGTGTGGTGTACCTGGGAATATATCCCTTTAGGTGTCTGGAGGTTAAATAACATGTTGTGTAGTGTACCTGGGAATATATCCCTTTAGGTGTCTGGAGGTTAAATAACATGTTGTGTAGTGTACCTGGGAATATATCCCTTTAGGTGTATGGACTTTAAATAACATGTTGTGTAGTGTACTGTAGGTGTCTGGAGGTTAAATAACATTGTGTAGTGTACCTGAGAATATATCCCTTTAGGTGTTCTGGAGGTTAAATAACATGTTGTGTAGTGTACCTGGGAATATATCCCTTTAGGTGTCTGGAGGTTAAATAACATGTTGTGTAGTGTACCTGGGAATATATCCCTTTAGGTGTCTGGAGGTTAAATAACATGTTGTGTAGTGTACCTGGGAATATATCCCTGTAGGTGTCTGGAGGTTAAATAACATTGTGTAGTGTACCTGGGAATATATCCCTTTAGGTGTCTGGAGATTAAATAACATGTTGTGTAGTGTACCTGAGAATATATCCCTTTAGGTGTCTGGAGGTTAAATAACATGTTGTGTAGTGTACCTGGGAATATATCCCTGTAGGTGTCTGGAAGTTAAATAACATTGTGTAGTGTACCTGGGAATATATCCCTTTAAGTGTCTGGAGGTTAAATAACAGGTTGTGTAGTGTACCTGGGAATATATCCCTTTAGGTGTCTGGAGGTTAAATAACAGGTTG
The DNA here is from genome assembly GCF_045679555.1 of Salvelinus alpinus. Classification (NCBI taxonomy): domain Eukaryota; kingdom Metazoa; phylum Chordata; class Actinopteri; order Salmoniformes; family Salmonidae; genus Salvelinus; species Salvelinus alpinus. Next base: position 66,479,306 of record NC_092091.1, read on the forward strand.
TGTAGTGTACTGTAGGTGTCTGGAGGTTAAATAACATTGTGTAGTGTACTGTAGGTGTCTGGAGGTTAAATAGCATTGTGTAGTGTACTGTAGGTGTCTGGAGGTTAAATAGCATTGTGTAGTGTACTGTAGGTGTCTGGAGGTTAAATAACATGTTGTGTAGTGTACTGTAGGTGTCTGGAGGTTAAATAACATTGTGTAGTGTACTGTAGGTGTCTGGAGGTTAAATAACAGGTTGTGTAGTGTACTGTAGGTGTCTGGAGGTTAAATAACATTGTGTAGTGTACTGTAGGTGTCTGGAGGTTAAATAACAGGTTGTGTAGTGTACTGTAGGTGTCTGGAGGTTAAATAACAGGTTGTGTAGTGTACTGTAGGTGTCTGGAGGTTAAATAACATTGTGTAGTGTACTGTAGGTGTCTGGAGGTTAAATAACATTGTGTAGTGTACTGTAGGTGTCTGGAGGTTAAATAACAGGTTGTGTAGTGTACTGTAGGTGTCTGGAGGTTAAATAACAGGTTGTGTAGTGTACTGTAGGTGTCTGGAGGTTAAATAACATTGTGTAGTGTACTGTAGGTGTCTGGAGGTTAAATAGCATTGTGTAGTGTACTGTAGGTGTCTGGAGGTTAAATAGCATTGTGTAGTGTACTGTAGGTGTCTGGAGGTTAAATAACATGTTGTGTAGTGTACCTGGGAATATATCCCTTTAGGTGTCTGGAGGTTAAATAACATGTTGTGTAGTGTACCTGGGAATATATCCCTTTAGGTGTCTGGAGGTTAAATAACATTGTGTAGTGTACTGGAGGTGTCTGGAGGTTAAATAACATGTTGTGTTGTGTACTGTAGGTGTCTGGAGGTTAAATAACATTGTGTAGTGTACTGTAGGTGTCTGGAGGTTAAATAACATTGTGTAGTGTACTGTAGGTGTCTGGAGGTTAAATAACATTGTGTAGTGTACTGTAGGTGTCTGGAGGTTAAATAACATTGTGTAGTGTACTGTAGGTGTCTGGAGGTTAAATAGCATTGTGTAGTGTACTGTAGGTGTCTGGAGGTTAAATAACATTGTGTAGTGTACTGTAGGTGTCTGGAGGTTAAATAACATTGTGTAGTGTACTGTAGGTGTCTGGAGGTTAAATAACATTGTGTAGTGTACTGTAGGTGTCTGGAGGTTAAATAACATGTTGTGTTGTGTACTGTAGGTGTCTGGAGGTTAAATAGCATTGTGTAGTGTACTGGAGGTGTCTGGAGGTTAAATAACATTGTGTAGTGTACTGTAGGTGTCTGGAGGTTAAATAGCATGTTGTGTAGTGTACCTGGGAATATATCCCTTTAGGTGTCTGGAGGTTAAATAACATTGTGTAGTGTACTGTAGGTGTCTGGAGGTTAAATAACATTGTGTAGTGTACTGTAGGTGTCTGGAGGTTAAATAACAGGTTGTGTAGTGTACTGTAGGTGTCTGGAGGTTAAATAACAGGTTGTGTAGTGTACTGTAGGTGTCTGGAGGTTAAATAGCATTGTGTAGTGTACTGTAGGTGTCTGGAGGTTAAATAGCATTGTGTAGTGTACTGTAGGTGTCTGGAGGTTAAATAGCATTGTGTAGTGTACTGTAGGTGTCTGGAGGTTAAATAACATTGTGTAGTGTACTGTAGGTGTCTGGAGGTTAAATAGCATTGTGTAGTGTACTGGAGGTGTCTGGAGGTTAAATAACATTGTGTAGTGTACTGTAGGTGTCTGGAGGTTAAATAACATTGTGTAGTGTACTGTAGGTGTCTGGAGGTTAAATAACATGTTGTGTAGTGTACTGTAGGCGTCTGGAGGTTAAATAACATTGTGTAGTGTACTGTAGGTGTCTGGAGGTTAAATAACAGGTTGTGTGGTGTAGGTGTCTGGAGGTTAAATAACATTGTGTAGTGTACTGGAGGTGTCTGGAGGTTAAATAACATTGTGTAGTGTACTGTAGGTGTCTGGAGGTTAAACAACATTGTGTAGTGTACTGGAGGTGTCTGGAGGTTAAATAACATTGTGTAGTGTACTGTAGGTGTCTGGAGGTTAAATAACATTGTGTAGTGTACTGGAGGTGTCTGGAGGTTAAATAACATTGTGTAGTGTACTGGAGGTGTCTGGAGGTTAAATAACATTGTGTAGTGTACTGTAGGTGTCTGGAGGTTAAATAACATTGTGTAGTGTACTGTAGGTGTCTGGAGGTTAAATAGCATTGTGTAGTGTACTGTAGGTGTCTGGAGGTTAAATAACATTGTGTAGTGTACTGTAGGTGTCTGGAGGTTAAATAACATGTTGTGTAGTGTACTGTAGGTGTCTGGAGGTTAAATAACATTGTGTAGTGTACTGTAGGTGTCTGGAGGTTAAATAGCATTGTGTAGTGTACTGGAGGTGTCTGGAGGTTAAATAACATTGTGTAGTGTACTGGAGGTGTCTGGAGGTTAAATAACATTGTGTAGTGTACTGTAGGTGTCTGGAGGTTAAATAACATGTTGTGTAGTGTACTGTAGGTGTCTGGAGGTTAAATAACATTGTGTAGTGTACTGTAGGTGTCTGGAGGTTAAATAACATTGTGTGTAGTGTACTGTAGGTGTCTGGAGGTTAAATAGCATTGTGTAGTGTACTGTAGGTGTCTGGAGGTTAAATAACATTGTGTAGTGTACTGGAGGTGTCTGGAGGTTAAATAACATTGTGTAGTGTACTGTAGGTGTCTGGAGGTTAAATAACATGTTGTGTAGTGTACTGTAGGTGTCTGGAGGTTAAATAGCATTGTGTAGTGTACTGTAGGTGTCTGGAGGTTAAATAGCATTGTGTAGTGTACTGTAGGTGTCTGGAGGTTAAATAACATGTTGTGTTGTGTACTGTAGGTGTCTGGAGGTTAAATAACATTGTGTAGTGTACTGTAGGTGTCTGGAGGTTAAATAGCATTGTGTAGTGTACTGTAGGTGTCTGGAGGTTAAATAGCATTGTGTAGTGTACTGTAGGTGTCTGGAGGTTAAATAGCATTGTGTAGTGTACTGGAGGTGTCTGGAGGTTAAATAACATTGTGTAGTGTACTGTAGGTGTCTGGAGGTTAAATAACATTGTGTAGTGTACTGTAGGTGTCTGGAGGTTAAATAACATGTTGTGTAGTGTACCTGGGAATATATCCCTTTAGGTGTCTGGAGGTTAAATAACATTGTGTAGTGTACCTGAGAATATATCCCTTTAGGTGTCTGGAGGTTAAATAACAGGTTGTGTAGTGTACTGTAGGTGTCTGGAGGTTAAATAGCATTGTGTAGTGTACTGTAGGTGTCTGGAGGTTAAATAGCATTGTGTAGTGTACTGGAGGTGTCTGGAGGTTAAATAACATTGTGTAGTGTACTGTAGGTGTCTGGAGGTTAAATAACAGGTTGTGTAGTGTACTGGAGGTGTCTGGAGGTTAAATAACATTGTGTAGTGTACTGTAGGTGTCTGGAGGTTAAATAGCATTGTGTAGTGTACTGTAGGTGTCTGGAGGTTAAATAGCATTGTGTAGTGTACTGTAGGTGTCTGGAGGTTAAATAGCATTGTGTAGTGTACTGGAGGTGTCTGGAGGTTAAATAACAGGTTGTGTAGTGTACTGTAGGTGTCTGGAGGTTAAATAACATGTTGTGTAGTGTACTGTAGGTGTCTGGAGGTTAAATAACATTGTGTAGTGTACTGTAGGTGTCTGGAGGTTAAATAACATGTTGTGTAGTGTACTGTAGGTGTCTGGAGGTTAAATAGCATTGTGTAGTGTACTGTAGGTGTCTGGAGGTTAAATAGCATTGTGTAGTGTACTGTAGGTGTCTGGAGGTTAAATAGCATTGTGTAGTGTACTGTAGGTGTCTGGAGGTTAAATAGCATTGTGTAGTGTACTGTAGGTGTCTGGAGGTTAAATAACATTGTGTAGTGTACTGTAGGTGTCTGGAGGTTAAATAACATGTTGTGTAGTGTACTGTAGGTGTCTGGAGGTTAAATAGCATTGTGTAGTGTACTGTAGGTGTCTGGAGGTTAAATAACATGTTGTGTAGTGTACTGTAGGTGTCTGGAGGTTAAATAACATGTTGTGTAGTGTACTGTAGGTGTCTGGAGGTTAAATAGCATTGTGTAGTGTACTGTAGGTGTCTGGAGGTTAAATAACATGTTGTGTGGTGTACTGTAGGTGTCTGGAGGTTAAATAACATTGTGTAGTGTACTGTAGGTGTCTGGAGGTTAAATAACATGTTGTGTGGTGTACTGTAGGTGTCTGGAGGTTAAATAGCATTGTGTAGTGTACTGGAGGTGTCTGGAGGTTAAATAACATTGTGTAGTGTACTGTAGGTGTCTGGAGGTTAAATAACATGTTGTGTGGTGTACTGTAGGTGTCTGGAGGTTAAATAGCATTGTGTAGTGTACTGTAGGTGTCTGGAGGTTAAATAGCATTGTGTAGTGTACTGTAGGTGTCTGGAGGTTAAATAGCATTGTGTAGTGTACTGTAGGTGTCTGGAGGTTAAATAGCATTGTGTAGTGTACTGTAGGTGTCTGGAGGTTAAATAACATTGTGTAGTGTACTGGAGGTGTCTGGAGGTTAAATAGCATTGTGTAGTGTACTGTAGGTGTCTGGAGGTTAAATAGCATTGTGTAGTGTACTGTAGGTGTCTGGAGGTTAAATAGCATTGTGTAGTGTACCTGCGAAAGGGAGGGAAGCCGCACAGCAGGATGTAAGTGATGACCCCAGTTGCCCAGATATCCACCTTCAGACCATAACTGGGGGGAGAGGGAGAGAGACAGAGAAGAGATGGAGAAAGAGAGAGAGATAGCAGATGGGGAGAGAGAGCAGAGAGAGAAAGCAGAGCAAGAAAGACAGAGAGGGAAAGAGAGAGCAGAGAGGGAAAGATAGAGGCAGAGAAAGAGAAAGAGAGCGAGCAGAGAGCAGAGAGAAATATGAAGAAAGTGTTGTTTAACATCAGTGTGGGTTTCCCGTTCAGTGCGCTAGTCACTAGAATGTCTGATGCTATGGATACAGGTGCAGGTTGCCTGAGTTGGCAGTAACTCACCCAGCCTCAGCGATGATCTCAGGGGCCACGTAGGTGGGGGTTCCACACACGGTGTGCAGGGGCCCCTCAACCACAGTGGCCAGACCAAAGTCCCCCAGCTTCAGAGACTTAGTGCCGTCAAGGTACTCACACACCTAAGGAACAGACACACAAAACATAGTTACCAACTCATGTCACCTCAATTCAAAAGGCATTGAGCATTTCATATGCAAATCTCATATGCAAATACTTTAGTATGAGGCGGAGTCGCCTCTTCACTGTTGACGTTGAGACCGGGTGTTTTGCGGGTACTATTTAATGAAGCTGCCAGTTGAGGACTTGTGAGGCGTCGGTTTCTCAAAGTAGACACTCTAATGCACTTGTCCTCTTGCTCAGTTGTGCACCGGGGCCTCCCACTCCTCTTTCTATTCTGGTTAGAGCCAGTTTGCGCTGTTCTGTGAAGGGAGTAGTACACAGCGTTGTCCGAGATCTTCAGTTTCTTGGCAATTTCTTGCATGGAATAGCCTTCATTTCTCAGAACAAGAATAGACTGACAAGTTTCAGAAGAAAGTTTATTTGTTTCTGGCCATTTTGAGTCTGTAAATCAAACCCACAAATGCTGATGCTCCCATATACTCAACTAGTCTAAAGAAGGACAGTTTTATTGATTCTTTAAATTAGAACAGTTTTCAGCTGTGCTAACATAATTGCAAAAGGGTTTTCTAATGATCAATCAGCCTTTTAAAATGATAAACTTGGATTAGCGAACACAGGAGTGATGGAGGCTGATAATGGGCCTCTACGCCTATGTAGATATTCCATAAAAAATCTGCCGTTTCCAGCTACAATAGTCATTTACAACATTAACAAGGTCTACACTGTATTTCTGATCAATTCTATGTTATTTAATGGACACATTTGTTTTGCTTTTCTTTCAAAAACAAGGACATTTCTAAGTGACCCCAAACTTTTGAAAGGTAGTGTATGTCTCGGCCACTCTGGTGGAACTGTGTCACAACAATTCTGACATATTGTTGTTAGGTAACTACTGTATGTTAATTCAACAACATATGATCTTACTATCTACAGTGTAGCTGGCTACCCCCGTCTTCAGTGTGCTACCCCCGTCTTCAGTGTGGTCCCTCACTACTCACCAGCAGGTTCTCAGGCTTGATGTCTCTGTGTACTATGTTCATGCTGTGGAGGTACTTCAGGGCTCCAGCCAGGTTAAACACCATGACACTGGCATCTCTCTCTGTGTACTTAGTGGAGGACGTGATGGCATCAAACAGGTCGCCACCCTGCAGGAAATGGACGCATTAATGAATTAATTGAGTACTTACCTAAATATTAATGTTGCATGCACTGATGAAGTGCAGAATACTGCTGTAGTGGTCAGTAGAGGTTGACTAGATACTGTAGAGGTCAGTAGAGGTTGACTAGATACTGTAGTGGTCAGTAGAGGTTGACTAGATACTGTAGTGGTCAGTAGAGGTTGACTAGATACTGTAGTGGTCAGTAGAGGTTGACTAGATACTGTAGAGGTCAGTAGTGGTTGACTAGATACTGTAGTGGTCAGTAGAGGTTGAATAGATACTGTAGAGGTCAGTAGTGGTTGACTAGATACTGTAGTGGTCAGTAGAGGTTGACTAGATACTGTAGAGGTCAGTAGAGGTTGACTAGATACTGTAGAGGTCAGTAGAGGTTGACTAGATACTGTAGAGGTCAGTAGTGGTTGACTAGATACTGTAGAGGTCAGTAGAGGTTGACTAGATACTGTAGAGGTCAGTAGAGGTTGACTAGATACTGTAGAGGTCAGTAGAGGTTGACTAGATACTGTAGAGGTCAGTAGAGGTTGACTAGATACTGTAGAGGTCAGTAGTGGTTGACTAGATACTGTAGAGGTCAGTAGTGGTTGACTAGATACTGTAGTGGTCAGTAGAGCTTGACTAGATACTGTAGAGGTCAGTAGTGGTTGACTAGATACTGTAGAGGTCAATAGAGGTTGACTAGATACTGTAGAGGTCAGTAGTGGTTGACTAGATACTGTAGTGGTCAGTAGAGGTTGACTAGATACTGTAGAGGTCAGTAGAGGTTGACTAGATACTGTAGTGGTCAGTAGAGGTTGACTAGATACTGTAGAGATCAGTAGTGGTTGACTAGATACTGTAGTGGTCAGTAGAGGTTGACTAGATACTGTAGTGGTCAGTAGAGATTGACTAGATACTGTAGTGGTCAGTAGAGGTTGACTAGATACTGTAGTGGTCAGTAGTGGTTGACTAGATACTGTAGAGGTCAGTAGTGGTTGACTAGATACTGTAGTGGTCAGTAGTGGTTGACTAGATACTGTAGAGGTCAGTAGTGGTTGACTAGATACTGTAGAGGTCAGTAGAGGTTGACTAGATACTGTAGTGGTCAGTAGAGGTTGACTAGATACTGTAGTGGTCAGTAGAGGTTGACTAGATACTGTAGTGGTCAGTAGTGGTTGACTAGATACTGTAGTGGTCAGTAGAGGTTGACTAGATACTGTAGTGGTCAGTAGAGGTTGACTAGATACTGTAGTGGTCAGTAGTGGTTGACTAGATACTGTAGAGGTCAGTAGAGGTTGACTAGATACTGTAGAGGTCAGTAGTGGTTGACTAGATACTGTAGTGGTCAGTAGTGGTTGACTAGATACTGTAGTGGTCAGTAGTGGTTGACTAGATACTGTAGTGGTCAGTAGTGGTTGACTAGATACTGTAGAGGTCAGTAGTGGTTGACTAGATACTGTAGTGGTCAGTAGAGGTTGACTAGATACTGTAGAGGTCAGTAGAGATTGACTAGATACTGTAGAGGTCAGTAGTGGTTGACTAGATACTGTAGTGGTCAGTAGTGGTTGACTAGATACTGTAGTGGTCAGTAGTGGTTGACTAGATACTGTAGTGGTCAGTAGTGGTTGACTAGATACTGTAGAGGTCAGTAGAGGTTGACTAGATACTGTAGAGGTCAGTAGTGGTTGACTAGATACTGTAGAGGTCAGTAGTGGTTGACTAGATACTGTAGAGGTCAGTAGTGGTTGACTAGATACTGTAGTGGTCAGTAGAGGTTGACTAGATACTGTAGAGGTCAGTAGAGGTTGACTAGATACTGTAGAGGTCAGTAGAGGTTGACTAGATACTGTAGAGGTCAGTAGTGGTTGACTAGATACTGTAGTGGTCAGTAGTGGTTGACTAGATACTGTAGAGGTCAGTAGAGGTTGACTAGATACTGTAGTGGTCAGTAGTGGTTGACTAGATACTGTAGAGGTCAGTAGAGGTTGACTAGATACTGTAGTGGTCAGTAGTGGTTGACTAGATACTGTAGAGGTCAGTAGTGGTTGACTAGATACTGTAGAGGTCAGTAGTGGTTGACTAGATACTGTAGAAGTCAGTAGTGGTTGACTAGATACTGTAGAAGTCAGTAGAGGTTGACTAGATACTGTAGAGGTCAGTAGTGGTTGACTAGATACTGTAGTGGTCAGTAGTGGTTGACTAGATACTGTAGAGGTCAGTAGTGGTTGACTAGATACTGTAGAGGTCAGTAGTGGTTGACTAGATACTGTAGAGGTCAGTAGTGGTTGACTAGATACTGTAGAGGTCAGTAGTGGTTGACTAGATACTGTAGAGGTCAGTAGAGGTTGACTAGATACTGTAGAGGTCAGTAGAGGTTGACTAGATACTGTAGAGGTCAGTAGTGGTTGACTAGATACTGTAGTGGTCAGTAGTGGTTGACTAAATACTGTAGTGGTCAGTAGTGGTTGACTAGATACTGTAGAGGTCAGTAGAGGTTGACTAGATACTGTAGAGGTCAGTAGTGGTTGACTAGATACTGTAGAGGTCAGTAGTGGTTGACTAGATACTGTAGAGGTCAGTAGTGGTTGACTAGATACTGTAGTGGTCAGTAGAGGTTGACTAGATACTGTAGAGGTCAGTAGAGGTTGACTAGATACTGTAGAGGTCAGTAGAGGTTGACTAGATACTGTAGAGGTCAGTAGTGGTTGACTAGATACTGTAGTGGTCAGTAGAGGTTGACTAGATACTGTAGAGGTCAGTAGAGGTTGACTAGATACTGTAGTGGTCAGTAGAGGTTGACTAGATACTGTAGAGGTCAGTAGAGGTTGACTAGATACTGTAGTGGTCAGTAGTGGTTGACTAGATACTGTAGTGGTCAGTAGTGGTTGACTAGATACTGTAGAGGTCAGTAGTGGTTGACTAGATACTGTAGAGGTCAGTAGTGGTTGACTAGATACTGTAGTGGTCAGTAGAGGTTGAACGTACCTTGACTAGCTCCATGACCAGGTAGAGTTCAGTGGGTGTGTCCACCTCGTCTATCAGCTGGATAATGTTGGGGTGTTTGACTCTCCTCAGCACTGCCACCTCATTCTCTATCAGGTGCTCCTGCACGCACGCACGCACGCACGCACACACACACACACACACACACACACACGTGCACACACACACGTGCACACACACACACACACACACACACACACACACACACACACACACACACACACACACACACACACACACACACACACACACACACACACACACACACACACACACACACACACACACACACACACACACACACACACACACACACACACACACACACACACACACACGTGCACACACACACGTGCACACACACACACACACACGTGCACACACACAAACGCATGCGAACACACACGCGAACACACGTGAACACACACAGAGAGTGGACAGTGGTTAGGTATTCAACCCTGCATTATTAACCCCCAGGCAGACAGACATGTAGTAGTTCACTGTGTTGGTCTTTTATCCTGTTAATATGGAATCTGGAATCAGATTAGAAATTTATCATGTTTTATTCATGTCTTTTTTATTGTCAGCTGCTCTCACAGATACATGATATACATCACCTTGAGCTGAGAGGCTAAACCTTCATTAGATAGTTAAGAGACCAGAGCGATCAATAGTCATCTATTTAGAGTGTCCTCTTGTCTGAGAGAACAGTCTCTCTGTTGATACATGGTACTGGGACTGTCAGCAACACTGTCTGAGAGAACAGTCTCTGTTGATACATGGTGCTGGGCCTCCGTCAGCAACACTGTCTGAGAGAACAGTCTCTGTTGATACATGGTGCTGTGACTGTCAGCAACACTGTCTGAGAGGACAGTATCTGTTGATACATGGTGCCGGGACTCCGTCAGCAACACTGTCTGAGAGAACAGTCTCTGTTGATACATGGTACTGGGACTGTCAGCAACACTGTCTGAGAGAACAGTCTCTGTTGATACATGGTACTGGGACTCCGTTAGCAACACTGTTTGAGAGAACAGTCTCTGTTGATACATGGTACTGGGACTGTCAGCAACACTGTCTGAGAGAACAGTCTCTGTTGATACATGGTGCCGGGACTCCGTCAGCAACACTGTCTGAGAGAACAGTCTCTGTTGATACATGGTACTGGGACTCCGTTAGCAACACTGTCTGAGAGAACAGTCTCTGTTGATACATGGTACTGGGACTGTCAGCAACACTGTCTGAGAGAACAGTATCTGTTGATACATGGTGCCGGGACTCCGTCAGCAACACTGTCTGAGAGAACAGTCTCTGTTGATACATGGTGCTGGGACTGTCAGCAACACTGTCTGAGAGAACAGTCTCTGTTGATACATGGTGCTGGGACTGTCAGCAACACTGTCTGAGAGAACAGTCTCTGTTGATACATGGTACTGGGACTGTCAGCAACACTGTCTGAGAGAACAGTCTCTGTTGATACATGGTGCTGGGACTGTCAGCAACACTGTCTGAGAGAACAGTCTCTGTTGATACATGGTGCTGGGACTGTCAGCAACACTGTCTGAGAGAACAGTCTCTGTTGATACATGGTGCTGGGACTGTCAGCAACACTGTCTGAGAGAACAGTCTATGTTGATAGATGGTACTGGGACTGTCAGCAACACTGTCTGAGAGAACAGTCTCTGTTGATACATGGTGCTGGGACTGTCAGCAACACTGTCTGAGAGGACAGTCTCTATTGATACATGGTGATGGTACTGTCAGCAACACTGTCTGAGAGAACAGTCTCTGTTGATACATGGTGATGGGACTGTCAGCAACACTGTCTGAGTGAACAGTCTCTGTGTATACATGGTACTGGGACTCCGTCAGCAACACTGTCTGAGAGAACAGTCTCTGTTGATACATGGTACTGGGACTGTCAGCAACACTGTCTGAGAGAAGAGCCTCTGTTGATACATGGTGCTGGGACTGTCAGCAACACTGTCTGAGAGAAGAGCCTCTGTTGATACATGGTGCTGGGACTGTCAGCAACACTGTCTGAGAGGACAGTCTCTATTGATACATGGTGATGGTACTGTCAGCAACACTGTCTGAGAGAACAGTCTCTGTTGATACATGGTGATGGGACTGTCAGCAACACTGTCTGAGTGAACAGTCTCTGTGTATACATGGTACTGGGACTCCGTCAGCAACACTGTCTGAGAGAACAGTCTCTGTTGATACATGGTACTGGGACTGTCAGCAACACTGTCTGAGAGAACAGTCTCTGTTGATACATGGTACTGGGACTCCGTCAGCAACACTGTCTGAGAGAACAGTCTCTGTTGATACATGGTACTGGGACTGTCAGCAACACTGTCTGAGAGAAGAGCCTCTGTTGATACATGGTGCTGGGACTGTCAGCAACACTGTCTGAGAGAAGAGCCTCTGTTGATAAATGGTGCTGGGACTGTCAGCAACACTGTCTGAGAGAACAGTCTCTGTTGATAAATGGTGCTGGGACTGTCAGCAACACTGTCTGAGAGAACAGTCTCTGTTGATACATGGTGCTGGGACTGTCAGCAACACTGTCTGAGAGAACAGTCTCTGTTGATACATGGTGCTGGGACTGTCAGCAACACTGTCTGAGCGAACAGTCTCTGTTGATACATGGTGCTGGGACTGTCAGCAACACTGTCTGAGAGAACAGTCTCTGTTGATACATGGTGCTGGGACTGTCAGCAACACTGTCTGAGAGAACAGTCTCTGTTGATACATGGTACTGGGACTGTCAGCAACACTGTCTGAGAGAACAGTCTCTGTTGATACATGGTACTGGGACTGTCAGCAACACTGTCTGAGAGAACAGTCTCTGTTGATACATGGTGCTGGGACTCCGTCAGCAACACTGTCTGAGAGGACAGTCTCTGTTGATACATGGTGCTGGGACTGTCAGCAACACTGTCTGAGAGAACAGTCTCTGTTTATACATGGTACTGGGACTCCGTCAGCAACACTGTCTGAGAGAACAGTCTCTGTTGATACATGGTACTGGGACTGTCAGCAACACTGTCTGAGAGAACAGTCTCTGTTTATACATGGTACTGGGACTGTCAGCAACACTGTCAGAGAGAACAGTCTCTGTTGATACATGGTGCTGGGACTGTCAGCAACACTGTCTGAGAGAACAGTCTCTGTTGATACATGGTGCTGGGACTGTCAGCAACACTGTCTGAGAGAACAGTCTCTGTTGATACATGGTACTGGGACTGTCAGCAACACTGTCTGAGAGAACAGTCTCTGTTGATACATGGTGCTGGGACTGTCAGCAACACTGTCTGAGAGAACAGTCTCTGTTGATACATGGTGCTGGGACTGTCAGCAACACTGTCTGAGAGAACAGTCTCTGTTTATACATGGTGCTGGGACTGTCAGCAACACTGTCTGAGAGAACAGTCTCTGTTGATACATGGTGCTGGGACTGTCAGCAACACTGTCTGAGAGAACAGTCTCTGTTGATACATGGTGCAGGGACTGTCAGCAACACTTACATTAACTCACCACGTTACAACCTGGGTTGCTGAGCTCAGCTGCTATTGGGTGACACAGTCAAAGAAATACAGTGGCAACAACATATTCTCGCTCTCTCGCTCTCTTACCTTTCCACTGCACTTGGCCTTGTCAATGATCTTCAGTGCATACTCCTTCCCAGTGGACCTATAAAGACATACAGCAACACTAGTCCTTCAAATGATGGTATATCGTATTTACTGTAAATCCTTCAAACCAACCCAAATCATGGTATATCGTATTTACTGTAAATCCTTCAAACCAACCCAAATCATGGTATATCGTATTTACTGTAAATCCTCCAAACCAACCCAAATCATGGTATATCGAATTTACTGTAAATCCTTCAAACCAACCCAAATCATGGTATATCGTATTTACTGTAAATCCTTCAAACCAACCCAAATCATGGTATATCGTATTTACTGTAAATCCTTCAAACCAACCCAAATCATGTGCAACCATCTGCCAATCCATAACATTTTTTAACAAGTTTGAAAGGCACTTATTTTTTTGTTTCATCACAAACTAAGATTCTAAGTTCTATCCAACAGTAGACTGAACAGTGTTGCATCCTCATACACAGTCATAGGCTGAAGCATCAGACAGTGCGTGACAGTGTATTGGAGCGTCTAGCCCTTCTGATTAGAGGAAGGAGTCTTCTCTCTGTATATTACAGACAAATTGCTGAGTCAAAAAGGAAACGGTAATGAAGTGGATTTCATGGGCTGAACCCCAGACACACACGCACATAAACAAACAGTAAATGCTTACTTATATTCTATAAATGCCTGCAGTCATTCAGCCTTAGAAGCAGTTATGACATGTGACGTGGCGCTTATTAAGTCACATTGAAAGCTACTGATCAACGTGGTCATTTATAAATAGGGCTTTTTAAGTCCAGCAGCCTAGTGAACATTCATTACAAATATGAAAGTACAATTGGTATGCTATGAAACTTCCGGTCAAGCGAGAAGTTAAAATTAGGTTTTAAATCCATCAATGAGATGTAAAGAAATGTAATATCATTCTTAATTTACATACCGTTCTACACAGTCTTTCACCACTGCAAAGTTTCCGTCTCCTATGACCTTGCCGACCTTGTACTTATCCAGGACGGTTGTGATAGAGCTACAGCTGTTGCCGTTAACTGATGAGGAGAGACGTGTTACAACGGGGCACATCAGAATGCTCTTTCAGTTACTTCCTGTTGCTCACATATATACAGACTGAACAAAACATTAAGAACACCTTCCTAATATTTGAGTTGCATCCCCACCTTTGCCCTCAGAACAGCCTCAATTAGTCAGGGCAAGGACTCTACAAGGTGTCGAAAGAGTTCAACAGGAATGCTGGCCGATGTTGACTCCAATGCTTCCCACAGCTGTGCCAAGTTGGCTGGATGTCTTTTGGGTGGTGGACCATTCTTGATACACACAGGAAACTTGACTGTAAAAAACCCAGCAGCGTTGCAGTTCTTGACACAAACCGGTGCGCCTGGCACCTACTATCATACCCCGTTCAAAGGCACTTAAATCTTGTGTCTTGACCATTCACCCTCTGAACGGCACACACAATCCATGTCTCAATTGTCTCAAGGCTTAAAAGTCCTTTATTAACCGGTCTCCTCCCCTTCATCTACACTGATTGAAGTGGATTTAACAAGTGACATCAATAAGGGATCAAACCTTTCACCTGGATTCACCTGGTCAGTCTGTGTCATGGAAAGAGCAGGTGTTCATAATGTTTTGGACACTCAGTGTAGAATGACGCACAATACCTACAAGTACTTACTCTGGTAAAACTTGCATTGCAGTGAAATGAATATGATCTCTTTGGAGTTTCCACAACTTATGTTAAGACAAAGCGGATGAAATAAAGGATCAATGCGTTTTAATCTAATCAAAGGATAAACTCATTAATTGCCCATTAACCCAGGCAGCCTAGCTCCTACCCTAGAACTAATGTCTGGCCTCTCCTAAAGAGCGACCAGTAATATTATGCAGACACACAGCCCAAAGACGTGTTGATACCGCCTGGCTGTCTCACGCAGAAGCACACAGGTTATTTCACTTGTTCTCCGCATCACACTTCTCTGTCCCTCTGTTGTGAGTGCTGCTGTGATGCGGCACGTGTCGCTGAGTAAGCAATTCTAATATAACAACCTGAACCTGCATTGAGGCCCTAGGGGGGATTGGGGATGCATTGGGCCACGTGTTTAGGGGTGAGTGAGTGCAGGCAGGAGCTGTGAGAGTTGGCACGGAGACAGGATGACACAGGGTAAAGAGAGGAGAGGAGTAGAAGAAGGGAGGAGAGGAGAACAGAAGAAGAGAAGGGAGGAAAGGAGAGGGGAGTGGAAGAAGAGTAGGGAGGGGAGGAGAAAGGAGGAGAGGAGAACAGAAGAAGGGAGGAGAAGGGAGAGGTTGAGAGGAGAAGGGGGGGATGAGGACAGGAGTAGAGTGGCGAGGCAAGGAGGAGGAGGAGAGAAAACAGAAATTAAGAAAATGTCAGAGAAGGGGACACCTACCCTCAGGACTCATGTTATTGGCCAGCTCCAGACCGTGTGAAGACCCGTTGACATTGGTGGCAGACGTGTGATGTGGCGGAATCTGGAAAGGAGGACAGAAAGAAAGTAAGAGATGAAGAGAGGAGGGAAGGAGAGAAAAAAAAACAGAGGTCAGCATCCTTCCCCTTTCAGCCACCACTCAAGTCAAAACCTGGACACACGCAACACCATGGCAACTATAAATATCAAATATGGCACAAACAATGGATTAGAGGTCAAGGTTAGCTGGACCAAGGTTAGCTGGGCACAATTGTTGGTTACGTGACTCCCAATCCAATGCTTTGTTTTGACATCAATACTAGCAGGGCGATCGAATTAGCCAGTTACATCTCTAGAGTAATACAACAGGACAGGTCCGCTTCATAACATCGATCCAGAACTAAGCCCTGGGATCTAGGGACATTGACTAATGGTTTTGCTTTAAGTAGCATGCATTTGAAATCCAATATAATGCCATGACAGAGTGTCAGGATAACCAGCTCATGGATCCCCGTAGTGTTTTATAGTGCTTCAGAGTTCTGACAGGAAACTAATACAAAACACCCCCGCAATTAAAATGTATAGTTTGGTACTGGCACTTACCCTGTATATGGCTTACATTCTTCTGTTTGTTTTTTTCCCTCTCTTATTTCTTGTGTTTTTTTTTGTTATACTATTTTGATATTGAATACTGCACTGTTGGGAAGGGCTAGCAAGTTAAGCATTTCACTGTACTTTCAATTGACTGATTTCCTTATATGAACTGTAACTCAGTAAAATCTTTGAAATTGTTGCATGTTGGATGTATATTTTTGTTCATTATAGTTTGGTAAGAAAATGTTTGATATTAGACTTTAAATCAATTATTAGATAGGTAGCTCAATGGAAAGCTAAGAGAGGTGTTTTTGTAGAATTGTCTTCTCTGTATTGCGCTTACAGTTCTCCATTCTGTGGACGTTGGGTGCCTACCCAAACTCAAAACAAAGTGAGCAGGTATGTATATCACTGTGTTAATTATGCATTTAGCGTAAAATAAGTGTTCTGCCCTTCAGAACAGTACAGGGTGTTAGGAACTGTCTTAATGGATAGGCCTCCCCTACTGTCACTTATCAGGCAGAGAAAGAGGAAACACTAACTCTAATGGATCGAAATGATGACCAATGTTGAAAATAATGAATAATTTGACGAGAGGCTTTTTCCAAAAGAGACAGCTGTGATGGCTGTTTGAATAGGTTATATGGGTTATTATAAGACTGCTTTTTCAAGCATTCTTGGCTTTCACATGCGACAGAATCTGCCAAGTCATCTCAGTAATCTTTTCTATTATGGAAGAGAAGCTCTTTCAACACTTCTAGAAGTACACGGACCATAAGGCTTATTTCTGTTACCTGGACTAGAAAAATGTATGCATTATTTAGTACACTCTCTAAAGGAGGAGTCTCAAGGTGAAACACCTTTGAACTGGGTGGATTACATCATCAATCTTTCTTTTCAATACGTTATTTTGTGATGTCTTTCAGAGTAACTAAGTTCTATCAAACGTTATGGACCTGCCAAGTAAACACGGTGTAGGTGTTGCCAAACTGTAATAATCATCTTGAGAAAGTTTAAGTGCTGTTGTCTCCACTGTCAACAGATTCAAGTGTTCTGGCCAACCACTATTCCTGATCTATTGCACTTGAGGTTAAATCATTTGCTACTATATGGTTATTTATAGCATATGTCTAAATATACAATCACTCTTCCTATACAGGTACATACCGTACAATATCATTATCTGGAGATTATAGGTTGTGTGTGTGTGTGTGTGTGTGTGTGTGTGTGTGTGTGTGTGTGTGTGTGTGTGTGTGTGTGACTTACCTTGAAGCTGTGTATACTGCGGGGGCTGGTGGGGGAGGAGCTGTTGGATTTGGTGGACTTGGGGGTGGAGATCGTACTGCTGGGGACACCATTGACTGGAGAGGAGAGAGAGAGAAAAGAGAGAGGGAGGAAGCCATAGTAAGACAATGATAGGGCTAGGGTTGGCCCAACAGGATGTGCTGATGTGGGGAAGGGCAAACGAGAGAGGAAGTCCTTTTTACTCTGGAGAGATGTGGCTGTTTAAAAGTGTATTACTGTTATTACATTGTGTATTCTATTTTTCTTAATTTCTTAGAACACTAAAGGAAATGCCTCTATCACAGGAAGTGATATACGATAGGGCAGGAAATCCATTTGTGACACAACAAAGTGCACTTTGAATGGGTTTACTTTCACTGAGTTGACAAAGCTCTGTACTAACAGTTCTCCACTACGAATTCAAGTCCATGACCTTTCCTTAACACAGAGTGCTAGATTTTCTTCAGGTGTAGTGTGGCGTTTCGTGTCTAGAACTGTGTGTGACTGTCCAACTTCCTGTCCGGTCCCCTGTGGGGGGGAAGCAGGTTGTGTTTGGCTCCAGCAGACAGACACGCAGGGTCACCCCAGGTGCCTCTGTAGGCTGCCTGGATAATCTGTCTGCAGCTAAGGCCACACGAAAGCTACGACCCTGAGGGTTCAAGGGTACCTCAAGCAGCCTACCTCCAGGAGCCTCCCTGTGTCACAAACAGTCCTCTCCTCAAACAACAGGGCCAGGCATGGCCTTTCTTTGGAGAACTCGGCTGTATTGGTAATGGTAGTGTATTTCTGTGAAAGGCCTCATCTGCCACACACTCTAGGTTCTTGGCAGGTACACTGCCACACGCTGTACCCGTTCCCTGAGACAACCAATCTGGACCTGCGAACAACAGTCAGAAACACCAATACAGTACAGCACCTACTAGGGAATGTGATGCCAGACAACTGATGTGATTATTCAATTCAATTAGAAGGGCTCAGTGAAAGCAGCTGAAGACTAAAGCACTGAGGCTAATTTAGTACATGGGTTTGTATCAGCCGGTCCTGCACCAGTCTGTGCTCAGATTAGATGCATACTGTAGAAGCCAGAGAGAGTTTCTGGGCCAGAGGCAGGAAGAGAGGAGAGAAAAAGAGAGCAAAAAAGAGAGAGAGCAATAGCCAGAGAAAGAGAGGGGGAGAAAGAGAGCGCGATGTCTTGGGTTAGGGTGGCAGGCCAGGGAGGTCCATAGTGGAGCAGAGCTCCTTCAGAGTCATTTATGGCACTTCCCTACACAGCAGGAGTCTGACTGACATTACAATATACTGGTCTGAAAGAGACTAACTGGACCTCTCACAGGGCCCCGTTAGCCACAAGGTCAACCTCAGGCCACGGGTGCACTGACCAAGACTCCAAGCAGTCAGGAACTTCAAAAGGGTTTAATTGGTGCCCTCTCTGAGAAAGACTCATGTAGTGATTATTGTTAACATATTGTAGTGATGATTAAGGCCAGGAGTTATTCTTGGTTAGGCTTCATGCTCAGGGGGAAGCTCAAGGTCCTAGTAATGATGGCTAGCTAGATGAAATGAGTGGTTTGTTGTGGTTAGGTAATGGGCCAATAGAGTGGGCAGTGCAGGATGTCAACAGGCTTACCTGGGGATTTAACAGGAGACTGGCTACTGGTGGAGTAATGGATTGGTCTTCTTACTGCAGAGAGAAAGAGAATTGCAAAAAACAATTTTACAACTCGAGGTTTCAATTTCCAACTTAAAGCCTCATAATCAATTTCTAACTGAGCATAAGATAAATGTTCGGTAATTGGCCACATGGCCTGTAGCCTGCCAAAATCCTGAAACTCTTTTTGAGGTGACTACACTAGTTAGTGTCAGATGAAAATCAGTTACTCAGTCCATCACCCAATAACTGTGTGTGTGTTTGTTTGTGTGTACGTGCATGCATGTGTATACCTATGCCAGGGGACTTGACACGGCGTGAGAGTCCAGGGCTCTTGCTCCCAGCAGCCCTCGTTGGAGTGGGCGAGCGAGCCGAGTATGAGGACTTGAGCACCCGGCATTCTGTGAAGACAACACAGACAGGGTTAAAACCACACTCACACACCGTCACACACCGACCTCATTTCCTATCTAGCACAATTCAATAGAGTCCCCAGTGTTCCAGTCAAACTGTTCTAAAATAGCTCCAGCTAGGAACTAGCTCTCAATATAATTGGCTCTCTTTGAGAAAGCATTAAGTACGGAGCGTTCAAGAAGTTAAGAATGTTTCATTCACGCAGAGCTTTCCACAAAAAAAAACTCAGTTAACCATTTGCTTTTTCCAAACGAACACCACATGTGCAGTCGTCTGTCTCTGTGCACGCCATAACTCCATGAAAAATTCACAAGCTGTGGTAATTACCCTATCGTGTTTAGTAACGCCGTTGTGTTAGTAGCGTTTCACAGAGGTGCGTACACCAGCTGACAGAGCTGCGCTGCTGGAGCAGTAGGTGTCGGGGTAACGAGGTTGGTGGTTCAACTGTTTTAGTGGTGCTGCACAGACACATAAAACAGTGGAGGTTGTTGAGGGGAGGACGGCTCATAATAATGGGTGGAACGGAGTGAATGGAATGGCATCAAACACATGGAAACCAGGTGTTCAATGTATTTGATACCATTCCATTGATCCTGCTCCAGCCGCTACCACGAGCCCCGTCCTCCCCAATTAAGGTGCCACCAACCGCCTGTGATACAGAGTTGTTTTAGCAGCGTTGACGACAGAGCAAGCTGCGTTCAGGAGCAGCATATGACTGGTTACTGTAATGAAACTAGTGGTTAAACTGTCTGGGTTCATGTCAGATGCTGTTAATTGGGGGGTGTTACAGTGTTAGACGCTATTATGACACCATGAACACAGAGGAGGTACCAACCAGCTGTGGCCAATTGGAGACAAATGATTCCCTATAAAGTGGACGTGACCCAAGCCTGTTATTGGAGCAGACCCCAGGTGCGATTCTGTTTACTACAATGCAAGCTACTGTACCATGCAAGTTTGTTTACTTGCAGTGTTTACTTTTTATATCGTTCCCTAAACCGTGTTTGGATTTGACACTGTTCTCCACAATTGAGTCTGACAGTGCAACAGCCCCTTGGGACTCCTGTAAGACACTGTGCAAAGACTTAGCAGCTGAAAAGAGGTACCTAGAGCAAACACTTGTTTTTGAGAAGACCTAATTCTTCAAATGGAGCATGGCAGGAGAAGTAGGACAAGGAAGCGCTAAAACAACTGAAGAACAGATTCAGCTGAAGAAACTAAACACTCATCGTTAGAACAAACAGTGTTTACACCTGTGTGTGTGTGTGTGTGTGTGTGTTTTAAAGATGCACTATGCAGAAATCACTCTGCCATTTCCTTGTTGCTAACATGCTAATAGTTTGCCTAATTTCTGTTTATGTGAAAAAACAAGCAAGTATAGTGTAGAGAATCATTGTACCATCTAAACTGCTGTGAAATATATTTTCAGCTGGTGTACAAAACCGAAAGTAAAAAGACACAAAAACTAAACTTAAAAAGGGGCCATATAGAAATAGTGCACATAGAACAGATCTACCGCTTCTTAGACTTGCTTTCAATGCGAGTGACAGATCTATACCTCACATTTCTATGTGAATTTTGTCAGGTTGTCCAAAAAGTGACATATTGCAGCTTTAAATGTTATTTTACAGGAGCAACACTAAGAAAACAGGATGTAGCTAGAACCTTGGGAATAGTTTGGAGAAGTGTCTGAAATTAGCCTGTTTGGATTTTATATACAGTACATCCTGTCTCCACCTTATCTAGAACAGAGGATAGGGGACTGCAGAGGAGTTGTACTGACATCGGTCTGCTTAAGATAACAATGGGTTAGCTATGGACTAAAGAGGCCATATCCTGCTGCAGTAGGGGGTATCGCTGCGGACATCTTTTAAGTGATTTTCAAGAACGTCTTCTTCTCAACATGGGGATGGTACATATTCACATAATGACATTCACTGAAGAACCCTGGAATGGAATGTACTACTACAACTACACCCTACAAAATGTGACTGCAGCCACTTTCCCCTACAGAAGTCAGGAATCTGTGTGTGTTCAGACCGATAGTCTCACACATACTGTAATCAATAGTCTCCTCCCCTTGGAGGAGAGGAATGAATTAAGATATTGAGTGATGATCACACTATGTTAGAGCCATGATTTAGCATCACGAGTCACCGGAACCACTTTTAGAACAATTATGAGTCTCATTCAACTGAGAAAATGAACGTTCACAATTGTATGGTTGACAGATAATTATCATGACACACTTCATCCTGACTTCTAGTATGAAAAGGGGAAAGTGGTTTGGTATTGACATCTCTTTAGGGAAGCTACACTATGAGAGACAGAAAGGAGGGGTGCGTCCAAAATGCCAACCTATTCCCAAAAGAGTACACTCCTTTTCACCAGAGCCCTATGGAGGCTCTATATGGAATAGTGTGCCATTTTTATGACCTTTATTTAACCAGGAAGTCCCATTGAGGTCAGAAGACCTCTTTGCCGAGGGAGACCTGGCATGTCCCACGCACCCTATGAAGGAAATAGGAAGGAAAGAGGGAGGAAAGGGTTGGGACAGAGAGGCCATAGAAATATAGACACTAGAACAGGAATCTAGATATATTTCTATGAAAGAGACCAAGGTTACACAACATACAGGTGATGTTAGATTTAGTTAGTCAGGCCTACCAGTCACAAAGGCTACAGAAGCCTTACCACTGTGATCCAACAGGAAGTCATCCTGGGCGTAGCGGTACTTCTCTGGGCCGCACGCGATGAACACGTCGTCCTCGCCGAAGAAGTCCTGGAGACAGGTGATCTGGGGAGAGGGAGAGGGGGAGAGTGAGGGAGAGAGGGAGAGAGAGGGAGAGAGGGAAAGAGAGGGAGAGAGAGTGAGATGTGCAGAGGAAGGTAAGCTAGAAGAGGAATCATGTGTAGGTCCTTGAGTTTAGAGGAAAAACTCTGGGCACTAGTTATAGAAATATTATGGGCCCTCGCGAGACATCTTCTAAAGGTCCGATGGGGTGTACCCATGCCATGCATCTCTGTGGAGAATCAACTCATTTCATTTGTGGAAACAGTAGCTCATCCGCCATTTAATATGCAGACAGAAGCCGAATGGGAATCGAATCGTTTCACACCCTATTGTACTCACTATTGCATCATCTCTGTGTGAACATCCCACTCTCCAGGACATAGTCTTTCAGATGGTTCTACTAAACATCATTATATTATAGCTGGATCCCACTCTGGTACAACTGGAGGAGAAGAAGGGGACATTATTATAATACATGTCATGTTGTTGAAGGATGTCTGTGGTATTTCATTATTTTCCGTGCATCACTGTGTGTGTGTGTGTGTGTGTGTGTGTATGTGGCTACATGCTGACAGCTCGCTCGAACAGCCCAATTAAAATCTGTCTGTGATGTGATAGCTCTTTCATGGTTGCTAAGCTCAGTGCCACAATGGACAAGGCAACACTTTACAGCTTACAGCAAAGAGCTGAGGGTCAAAATATCACAACAATAAAGTACTGCAGAGTCTAAATACACTGTCATGTGAGGAAATCACTGCAGCAAGCATTTCTGTTGTGCAGGCTGTTTATCTATCTCTCCATCTCCATTTTGTCTTCTCTCCACCTCCAGGTTAGTGTTTTTCGTCATGAATCTTGCCCTGGAGGCAGCTCTGCAGATTGGTCACTAGCTGGCACGTGATTCTAAACCTAACCGTAACCACACTGCTAACCCTAATGCCTAACCCTAACCTTACATTCATTTTGACTTGCAGCTGGCCCATCTAGCGGACATCTCTCAGTTCTGCCTCCAGGGCAAGATTCATGACAATAAACGTCAACCTGCCTTCCACCTCTCCTTTCTCTCATGTAATATCGATAGCTACCATGATTTAATAACACAAAGCAGAGGGAGTTGTGCCTACATTACTTATCCACACCCACCCCCACCCCCACACACACACACACAAAGCTCCTCTGCATTACTGTGGTAGTGCATTCAGCCCAGGCAGGCAGGGAGTATCAGTGGGTGGACAGGCAGGAAGGAGATTCCTTTATCATCATCATCATCATCATCATCATCTCACCCCCACACATCCCACTCATACCCTGGGAGAGGGGAGAGAGGGTTGACTGGTTGGAGCCAGTGAGGTAGGCAGATGGGACAGCCACAGAAGCTTGGGGGTTGAGGCAGTGGAAGAGGGACTGTGTGTGGTGGGCCTGGACTCTGGAGCAGATGGAGAGCAGTCTGCTGGAGGACCTTCTCTCGCAGGACTGCAGATTTATAAATATGCCAACTCAAAACAGCAACAGCCATCATAACACATTGACCAAAATCCTCTTCCAATACAGATTCCAAATCTCCTCCATCCCCACACATAATTTTTACGACTCAGCCAGAAACTCTGTCATGCTGACTTAATACATGAATGGATGACTTGACTTGGCAGTGTGTTGTGAGGCAAAATCAAAATCAATAGCCATTGGAGGCTGAGAGAGACAGAAAAACAGAGACAGGCAGAAGACAGAGAGACAGAGGAGACAGAGACAGGAGACAGACATGAGACAGACAGGAGACAGACAGAGAGAGACAGAGACAGACACAGACAGAGACACAGACAGGAAACAGACAGACAGAGACAGAGAGAGATAAACAGAGACAGACAGAGAGAGATAAACAGATAGAGAGAACCAAACAAAGACAGACAGAGACAGAGAGCGGTGAGGTGAGAGGAGGCGTATGTGTTTGGCAGGCAGTGGCTCTTGGTTGGCATAGCTGAAATGGCTGCCATTCCTCAGCCGGGATCACTCACACTGAGCAGCTGATAACCCGGACAACCAGCCATATGTTGGCATCGTCATGGCGACGGCTTTAAGACCGGGAGCAGTAGACATTGCTGGAACACTTCAGCTGCCTTTGATGATCTTTCCCATTGGATGAATGCCTTCACAACACATATGTAACCTACAGGCTACTGATCCTATGAGATGTGATAGTGTACATGCACCATGGATTAAGTCCAGTACCATGAGTACATTGTTAATGAAAAGGACAAACCATATAAGCTAATGTCGTAAGCTGCTCAGTGGTACTGCCAAGTATTAGTACTTTACTAGGATCCCCATTAGCTGCTGCTAACACAGCAAATACTCTTCCTGGGATCCACACCAAACACACTACAGACTCATGTAAAACATTCTAAATATGCAGACTCACAGTGACACATCAAATATTCTCAGAATCTAATGTCATAAGCATAAGCTGACATAATAGTGAAGTTCAGAACACTGCAGATCTAGGGTTAGAAAAGCCAGTAGTTTTCCATCCAACCAGGGCTGAGCTCTGTACAGTCCAGACAGTCTGCATTATGGGGACACAGTACAGCGTGTGACAGAGTCCGCATTATGACGACACGGTGTGTGACAGCCAGCAGCCTCAGACTGCTGAGGTGGCCTTGTCACTGTGTCCCCTGCCTAGGTACAGGCCAATGGTGATGACACCAGCAGACAGGACAGGAGATGTTGGTGACAGTGCAGAGGGGAAATCTCTGGGATCTGGAAAAGCAATACGACACTATTATGGGTACAGTACACAACACCAACACTTTTCACTTTCACACAGACGTTTGACAATTTGACCACAAAAGAGGTACTAGTTAGTCTCTTCTGAATTCACCTTTGAGTTGTCAGAGAGGAGAGTCAATTAGACAGGGTCATTTTGTATCGCCCCTGGAAACGGTTGCCCGGTTGATTGCCACCTGGGAAACCACTGTGGGGCGATGTGATTGTCCAGGAGGCTTCAGGCCTGGCTACCATCGTGGCTGAATAGGACTACTGTAGATCACTGTGGGTCATTTAAGATGGCCTGTGGTTCCCAGGAGGCCAAGGACAGACGGGGATAAGGGGGATACACTCACAGAAAGAGAGACGAGAAATAAGGGATAAGAGAGGTCTTTAAACAAGGTTGTTTACAAAATGTCTGCTCCTACAGCTTGCCAGAAGAAGCACAGTCCCAATTTTGCCGATCAGATCCTCTGGAGAGCAACCTCTCTAAGTGCATACTGAGGCCACGGTACCGTCTGGGGGAATAGTAGAGAACAGATTAATAAGGCAGGATAAGGATGTCAGACCTCATAGTCCATGTTGCTGTTTGTGTTCCCTTGACAACCGCTGCCAGGATCAACAACAGCCAATGGCACACAGACCCTGTCAGGTTGAATTAGTCCTATCAGGGAGATGAATCGTTTGGGGGAGGGAGGGGATCTTGTGGCTGTGTGTCTTTGGTGAGTGTGTGTTCATCTTATGTGTGTGTCTGTGTTTCTTTGGGGTGACATCTGTAACCTCAGTTTGCCCTCCCATCTCACACACTTGTTCTAATGTGGACCTTTCCTTGTTCTCTGTCTATCCCTCTCTGCCTCTGGTCTCCCCATCTCTCCTATTCTGCCCTGGCCGACCCAGCAACAGAGAGAAATATGGGTTGAGGACTTGGGGGGCAAAACACCCCCCCTAAAACAGCTGCTGTTGTATGAGAAAGTCAGAACTAAAATATCTTATTTGATATTTAATTAACGACTGTTTACTGGTGGTTCCATTATGAGGTTGGCATTGGATCGACAATGGGATGTTCCTATGAGGATATTGATGTGAAAAATCCATCATTGTCAGGCTCATGCTGTGGGCTATAAAATAACAATTTAAACAGATTAAAACATTCAGGATGATGTTATTACTTGCTAGAAGACAGCATGTTTGGAAAACCATCAACAAAAAAGACATTGCTCATCCTAATTTCTTAATTCCATTCTTTTAGATGTGTGTGTATTGTTAGATACTACTGTACTGTTGGAGCTAGAGAAACAATAACATCTGCTAGATATGTGTATGCAACCAATAAAATTTGATTTGACATTGATGTGAGCTAAAATATCCCTTTCACCCAATGGAGAATTGGGCTAAATTATCCCCGAAAGGGACGTGGACTCTGACTGAACTGACAGATGTAAAGGCCATTGAGCTAACAACCACTGTGGGACAGAAAGAATCCTACCCAGCTCTCATACAGGACAAGCTATACTGAACATCACAAGACCTTTTGCGTCTTGAAACGGAGCTGGAATGTCATCACTCTTTCACAGAGAAAAAGATACTCATCAACTGAAAAGCAAGACAGCGGTTCTCATAAAAGGTGAGTGGAGTAGACTAGGCTACAGCTCTTGATCGTTGCTTACTTCCCTTTCCATAATGAAGGTGGTAGCGGGTCGATTAGTGGATGTACTCTGAGGCGCTGCAGTGGGAGTGAGGATGAAAATAGAGACCCCCATTATCATCATCATCATTATCACAGGCCTGACAGCCCAATCGCTGTAATCATAGGGTGGGAGGGTGACAGTAATAAGAGGGTGAAAGGGGGTGGGAGGGTGACAGTACTAAGAGGGTGAGAGGGGGTGGGAGGGTGACAGTACTAAGAGGGTGAGAGGGGGTGGGAGGGTGGCAGTAATAAGAGGGTGAGAGGGGGTGGGAGGGTGACAGTACTGAGAGGGGGGAGGGAGGGTGACAGTAATAAGAGGGTGAGAGGGGGAGGGAGGGTGACAGTAATAAGAGGGTGAGAGGGGGTGACAGTAATAAGGGGGTAAGAGGGGGTGGGAGGGTGACAGTAATAAGGGGGTAAGAGGGGGTGGGAGGGTGACAGTAATAAGAGGGTAAGATGGGGTGGGAGGGTGACAGTAATAAGAGGGTGAGAGGGGGTGACAGTAATAAGAGGGTAAGAGGGGGTGGGAGGGTGACAGTAATAAGAGGGTAAGATGGGGTGGGAGGGTGACAGTAATAAGAGGGTGAGATGGGGTGGGAGGGTGACAGTAATAAGAGGGTGAGAGGGGGTGGGAGGGTGACAGTAATAAGAGGGTGAGAGGGTGACAGTAAAAAGAGGGTGAGAGAGGGTGGGAGGGTGACAGTACTAAGAGGGTGAGAGGGGGTGGGAGGGTGACAGTAATAAGAGGGTGAGAGGGGGTGGGAGGGTGACAGTAATAAGAGGGTGAGAGGGGGTGGGAGGGTGACAGTAATACGAGGGTGAGAAGGGGTGGGAGGGTGACAGTAATACGAGGGTGAGAGGGGGTGTGAGGGTGACAGTAATACGAGGGTGAGATGGGGTGGGAGGGTGACAGTAATACGAGGGTGAGATGGGGTGGGAGGGTGACAGTACTAAGAGGGTGAGAGGGGGAGGGAGGGTGACAGTAATACGAGGGTGAGATGGGGTGGGAGGGTGACAGTACTAAGAGGGTGAGATCTCCCAGAATGGAGGAGAGAGGGAGTGAAGAAAGAGAGAGCTGGTTTATGCAGGAGAGAAGATAAAGGAGGGAGGGTAAAAGAGGGGGATAGTTTAGAAGGAGCGAGAGAGAGGGAAACTCTGTGCCTGCTGCCTTCAGCAAGGTCGTGGTAGCGTACTGCAATGCACAGTACCATGGAACAGGAGTCAGAACAGAGTGCATTGTGGGATATTGGGGTTGTCCTCACACGGGTTATCAACTATTCAGAACCGTAGGCTACACACCATAAGTACGAACATGCAAATGAATCCTCCTCATTCCAAATGTATGATAATTGTATTCCTCTTTTTAAGACTGATGAGCTAGTTAGTTACTCTACAGTGCAGGATACGTAAACTGTTGCTTAATCTGTGAGTGGCGTGTAGACTACTGGTAGACTACTGGTTAATTACTTTAGATTAGAGTGGCAACTCTCCTCCATCCTGTTTGACAACCAGCCTTTGACGAGATGGAGGGAGAGGAAAAACACAGAGCTAGGGGAGAAATGAAACTCATCATTAGCTAGCTGTGCTGAATTAAGACTAGCGATTAGCAGCTAAACACTGTAGGCTTTTTACCAGCGCAAATTCCACTTGGCCTCAAATCCATACGGAGGTGGCTTTTGAATAGCCTAAACCACCAAACAACTGCAAAAAGGAGCTGGCTTTAGTATTCATCAGGCTTTCCTCAGTGAGACCAGACAACGGCAGCAGCCAGCAGAAACCAGTCAAAGTAATTTGCTTACATTCAAATCTCAGTTGAGGGAACATTCATTCTGAGAACCTTTAACAGAGCAGAGCGTGTCACTGTGGATTCTCTGCTACCAGGCCTTTTAGATGGAAAACCACGGCAATATAACATGATACATACTTAATGAGTGGCAATTTATATTACGACACCTCAAGAAAAATGGCTATTCCTCAGTCAAGGCGAATAGCTCCGAGAACGGTGACAACAAAATCTAAATGTCAGAGAGCTTCTTGCTCTATAAAAACACAAGTATTGCTGCCTGCTGGTGAAATCCCTGTAGCTAAAGACTAGCCTAACTCCCCTGTAGACAACTGAACTCTGGCACACCAGACTACAGAGAACTCAGCCCAGCAGGCATCTCTCTTACACACTCAGACAGCCAGCTGTGTCTCCCCTCTGAGATCTGAGTCACATCCCTGCGCAGTGACATGATCCTATAACGTAATACAGTACACCCCCTCTGATCCTATACCCTAATACAGTACACCCCCTCTGATCCTATACCCTAATACAGTACACTCCCTCTGATCCTATACCGTAATGCAGTACACCCCCTCTGATCCTATACCCTAATACAGTACACCCCCTCTGATCCTATACCCTAATACAGTACACCCCCTCTGATCCTATACCCTAATACAGTACACCCCCTCTGATCCTATACCCTAATACAGTACACCCCCTCTGATCCTATACCCTAATACAGTACACCCCCTCTGATCCTATACCCTAATACAGTACACCCCCTCTGATCCTATACCCTAATACAGTACACCCCCTCTGATCCTATACCGTAATGCAGTACACCCCCTCTGATCCTATACCCTAATACAGTACACCCCCTCTGATCCTATACCCTAATACAGTACACCCCCTCTGATCCTATACCCTAATGCAGTACACCCCCTCTGATCCTATACCGTAATGCAGTACACCCCCTCTGATCCTATACCCTAATACAGGGAGATGAGAGGCTGCGGGGCTCAGGCTAGTGCTGCAGCATGCAAAGTGAAAACATCTTCCTGCACACGCCGTACTGATTGATCT
The DNA here is from genome assembly GCF_045679555.1 of Salvelinus alpinus. Taxonomy (NCBI): domain Eukaryota; kingdom Metazoa; phylum Chordata; class Actinopteri; order Salmoniformes; family Salmonidae; genus Salvelinus; species Salvelinus alpinus. The sequence continues at coordinate 66,508,760 of NC_092091.1, forward strand.
GCACACAGTCACCCCCATCCCCTGCAGAGAGAGGGAGGGAGAGGGTAGCTGGCTGGATGTTGTAGTGGGGAAAATTGCCTCGTTAATAATTGATACTTCCTGAAATGCAGCGGCGAGGGGGGGATTCTGGCTTCACCGATATGAGAGAATCATTTCAAAATACAGTAAATAAAACTAAAGCATGAAGTTATACATTTACAATATGAACTACGCAAACAGATGCGGTACTACTATAGCTACCATTCTCAGTAACACAGTAAAACATTCTTAATCCCATGTACTTTCAGTCTATGAGTCAGCACACCAGTCTCAAGTGTGATTCACGAATCTCAGATTTTACCCACGCCTGAGTCGTGCTCCGTTCCTCACCTCCTCCAGAATCCCTGAGCCTCCCTGCTGCCCCTCCTCCATTCCACCTTCCTTTCACTCATCCTCTTCCTCCACTCCCGCTCTCCTCCCACTAGCACGGGCTAATGATGGAGCCCAGGGGTCTATTCTACTGTGGTACAACATTACAAAACGTAGATGGAAATAGGATTAATAGAGATAACATGAGTCTCGATTTTCTAGGTACTCTACAATACATTTCTCATGTGTACGTTGTGTAATGTTGAACGTTGTCGAATAAGCCTCTGATCTAGCCTCCACGAAGCGTGTGGAGGAAGTCTGACGATACTGCTTCCGCTATCAAATACTGTAGAAGCACACTGGACAACACTGTCTGTCTGTTCACCTAAACATCACAGCCCTCTCCAGTCCAGCTGACAGGCCAGGGATGCACGTGTCAGACAAAACAACTCTGCCATACTCAAATGTAAAACAGGCTTATGCGTGGGCCACTAACATCAGCGTCACACAATTACATCTGTTTTGGATATTATGTACATTCATATCAACGTACAAGACATAATCCTTTGTGATATTAACCATTAGGGTATTATTAGGGTAATGTACTGAGAACAGTGGGTGAATATGATTATGTGATTAAGCCTAAACAGTGTGTGGGCTGGGCTCTGGGCCTGTATTCACAAGAGTAGGATTGCTGCTATAGGATCAGTTTTAAATAAGATTAAAATGGACAAGAGGGACCGGATCCTAGATCAGCACTACTCTGAAACTCTTTTGAATACGGGCCCAGATCAACTGTTGAGTTATTTCAGAGCGTAAACTATCCCAGAGCCGCAGTCAGCTTCACAGGGATGCTGATAAGAAGAATGGCCCCCAGCCCCGGGCTGGTCCGGCTGGACAAACAAAACATGGTGTTGACAATGACATCACAGTCAAACAATGGGCTCCCAACCACCAGAGAAGTGCTGCACGTTTTGGGCCGGCCATCAGCCACGTGCTCTCTGGCTCACTCTGTCCTCCGCCTGCTTGCTTTTTGGTTTGTCTGTTGTACACTGTCTGGTTGATGGTGATGTCAGTGTCAGAGCGAAAACGGCGGTTTTGTTTTGTTGCTTACTGGATATCCTATCTAAAAACATTGACCCCTAGTGGTCTGAATATTGACTGATCTCAGGCCCTTCCTATGACAAATTCTAGGAAACAGTTTAATATATATGTGACATTGAATTAAACAATTATGTATGTTGATGCTAATATTATGTACAATATTTATGTTTCCATATGATAACAATAGCCTAATATATTTAATATGCTATAAACTATTGTTTAACAGTTTCACTCAATTCATTCAAATTAAGTTAATAATTATGACACACCCCTCACTATTGTCATTGGTTGCATTAATTGCACCGTTTGTCTACATAACCTGGTTTAAGCATTCATGACATCACCCCGAAGGAGGAACGGTGATGCTGAAACGCTGGTGATTTATATATACAGTGTGCAACTCTATTTTCATAGCTTACAGTTTCTTCACCTTTAGTCAGCACCTCTACATAAAATAATGTTCTCTGGGTGTGCGCCAGCTCATGTTTTTGATTTGGTTCTGTTGCTTTAACAGGAATGTTGGTGGTCTTTGTATCTCTCTCTCCTGGGTTAGGGCTGACAGGGTCCGGGTGCCATCTGCCAGGAGTGGAGGGTTGTTTCTTCTCCCCCATAGTGGGCACTGACACCAGGCACGCCGTCTTCACATGAAGCCAATTAAGTTGGCCATTTGTGGTCTCCACACTCTGATTCATATCGATACTATCCTTCACAGAGCCACACATTTACTCAGGAAATGAAAAGTGTGATGGGATTACAGTACAGTCACTCTGCAGAATTATCATAAACTCGCCACCCAATTGAAGTTGGGCATCATGGTGGCATGCTATACTGTATGTATGGTGCATTTCTCTTCTACAATACCGAAGGTGGGAATATTTAACCCACTGTTGTCAGATGGTGCTGTATACTAATGAGTAGGGATGCACAATATATCGGTGAACTAATCGGAATTGGACGATATTAGCTAAAAATGCCAACATCGGCATCAGCTTGATGTCTAGTTTAATGCCGATGTGCAAAACCGATGTCAAAGCTGACGTGCATACCTATATAACGTAGGTACATGACGCCACGTCAAATTTAGCGCTACACGTGCAACACAGCATTCATTTGAAAGAGTAAGAAAATTTCAGCGAGACAACTCAAAGGCTAAATCCATGAATGAAAAGATAATGGTATTCATTGCTCTTGACAATCAACCGTTCTCTGTCGTGGGTGATGTTGGCTTTCGCCGACTGGTCGAGCACCGGTAAACACTACCAAGTGCGCTATTTTTCTGATGTTGCCCTACTGGAGTTACACAGTAATAGCATAACTGCTGTAAAAATAAAAATAACATTGTGTCACTGCTATTAGCTTCACGACTGACAGTTGGACCAGTGATTTCAGCCCCATGAGCATGCCGAGTCTAAAAGCACAGTGGGTCGTCGAGGATATCGTACTGAGGAAAGTCGTATTGCGTAAGAAATAGGTTTTGATTATGTTTTACTGGTAATGGGGACATACGTAAATGCCAAGAAAATTACTTTTGGTCAGTGTGTGTGTGTAACCTTTATTTAACTAGGCAAGTCAGTTAAGAACAAATTCTTATTTACAATGACGGCCTACCCCAGCCTAAACCCGCACAACGCTGGGCCAATTGTGCGCCGCCCTATGGGACTCCCAATCACGGACGGATGTGATACAGCCTGGATTTGAACCAGGGACTGTAGTGACGCCTCTTGGACTGAGATGCAGTGCCTTAGACCGTGTGTGTTAACTATTTAACTGTACTAGAATGCTTAAAAAGGCCCCAAAAAGTTTAAATATCGGTATCGGGTTTTTCGTCAAGGAAAATATCGGGTATCGGCCAAAAATGTCATATCGGTGCATCACTACTAACGAGTACAGAAGAAAAAATAAATATTGTCACATACACATTCCTAGATGGCTGTTGACCTAAATGGTGCTCTGCTCTCTAATCCACACTTCAAAACAACTCCTGCCTAACAGGGGTCTGTGTGTGTCTGTACACTCTAGCTACAAGGGAAGGGGTGAAGGGGGGTTCCCCTCAACTAATCCCTATCTAACGTCAAATACCATCTCCACCAACGGCAAGAAGAAACGTCAGAAACGACAAGACGTCATACTCATCAATACCAATTCATCAGACGACTAGAAACTGTAGAAACTGACAATGAATTCCAGTATGAAAGATCCACTCCAAGTCCGAGGCCATTATCTTACAATAACGTAATGAACAATACAGCATCTTCCAGTTAACGCTGCAATATGAAGCCTCCCGAGTGGCGCTGTGGTCTAAGACACTGAATTGTGGTGCTAGCTGTGCCACTAGAGATTCTGGGTTCGAGTCCAGGCTCTGTTGCAGCCAGCCGTGACCGGGAGACCCATGGGACGGCGCACAATTGGCCCAGCGTCGTCCAGGTTAGGGGAGGGTTTGGCTGGCAGGGATGTCCTTGTCCCATCGCGCACTAGCGGCTCCTGTGGCGTGGCGGGCCGGGCACAGTGCACGCTGACACGGTCGCCAGGTGTACGGTGTTTCCCTCGACACATTGGTGCAGCTGGCTTCCGGGTTAAGTGAGCATTGTGTCAAGAAGCAGTGCGGCTTGGTTGTGTTTCGGAGGACACACGGCTCTCGAAGTCCACCTCTCCCGAGTCCGTACGGGAGTTGCAGCGATGAGATAAGACTAACTACCAATTGGATACCACAAAATTGGGGAGAAAAAGGGTATTTTTTTGTATTTTTTATAATAATAATACTTTTTTTAAATTCAAATATAAATATGGGTTATAGATCTGCCATTCTCATTGAAAGCAAGTCTAAGAAACAGTAGATATGTTCTATGTGCGCTATTTCTATGCTTCCATTCCTAAATTTAGTTTTTGTGACTTTTACTTTCGGTTTTGTACACCAGCTTCAAACAGCTGGAAATACATTATTTGTGGTTATGGAAAATATATTTCACAGCAGTTTAGATGGTAAAATGATTCTCTACACTATACTTTATAGAATTTTAGCAACAAGGAAACGGTGGAGCGATTTAACATAATATATAGATGTAATATATTCTAAAACAGATCTTTGTTGCACTACAACATCCCTCAGTATTGAGGTCATAAGGTCATCATGGTTAAGAGCGTATCATGTGAGGTGATGCCATGCTTTATCACGCAGGGTGCAGCTCCATGCAGAAGACCACAGCCCTCCTCCCCATGGCATGCAGCTCCGTGTGGGGACGCATAGCGCCGCGAGGGCCCCATTGTCTGATCTGGGATCAGCGCCACGTGGGGGCTTTGTGATGGTTTGCACCAACAGGCTGAAAGTGATTCAGCCTTTTCATTCTTACTAATCCATTCCTGCCGAAGGGCACTCAAAAACAGCTTTCCCCATTCGATCTGAACACGCATATGCAAACACACACACACACACACTTTTGCCTCTTTCCATCTAGACTGGTACATTGAGGAATAACAATTTAGAATAATAACAAACTAGAAATGGATGTCATTGACAAGTATATTAACATGGCTACAGAGTCCATACAGATTAACATTTGGTTGAGTTGTCAACTAAAGTGAATTCAACGTGAAATCCACAAAAGAAATGTCCCCATGTCATTGGAGGGTGTGGGGTGGATTTAAGTTAAAAGTTGGGTGAAAGTTGGACGAAATTCCCTTACGTTGATTACTTTTTTCAAATCTAATCAGTTTTCTATCTTGATTCAGCGTCATCACATTACATTTTTGGGTTGAAATGTCGTGGAAACAACATTGACTCAAGAAGTTTTGCCCAGTGGGAAGTTCTATAACCAGACCCCATTCATTTCATCAGCTATAGAGGAAGAATGAAGGACACCCATCCTAATGAGATAAAAATGGACTCTGTAGCCATGCCAACAGTGGCCCTCATCTACCGGCCATCGGGCTCATATGGATTAAGTGACTTTGCATTGAGCCGGTTACTACACCTTGTCATCAATGACCTCTAATACAAATCGGCACTATACTGCATTTGCACTACGGACGTACACCTCTGCAAGGCACTGTATAGACTCTGTACATTAGCCACGTCAGCATCCTGCCCTCGGCTTATATAGATATATCCCCTCTGTAAAAATGGTATATAGCCCCTCTGTAAAAATGGTATATAGCCCCTCTGTAAAAATGGTATATAGCCCCTCTGTAAAAATGGTATATAGTCCCTCTGTAAAAATGGTATATTCCCATTGTAATCAACCTGTACTTGATGTTTACTGTTCTGATATTGTATATTCTGTATGGTGTCTATGTGGACTTGTCTGTATTCTGTTTGGATATGGTCTACTGCTGGCAGCAGCTTCAGCAACACAACGGTTTACTATGCTGCAAGGCCTACATCCTCAGACTACATACATGTAAACATAAAACCGTAGGACTAGCATCCCGGACCCAGCTATCCTACATGATGTTCCCAGAGAGAACCATCCATCTCTAAAATGAAATATGCACAATGTTGATCTAATTAACTATCAGTCAGTCAGGACTTCCTTCATTCCTGCCCCTTCATAATGGTTTGGCTCCTAGTCCCCTTCATAATGGTTTGGCTCCTAGTCCCCTTCATAATGTCTCCTGTGTCTAGTCCCCTTCATAATGTCTCCTGTGTCTAGTCCCCTTCATAATGTCTCCTGTGTCTAGTCCCCTTCATAATGTCTCCTGTGTCTAGTCCCCTTCATAATGTATCCTGTGTCTAGTCCCCTTCATAATGTATCCTGTGTCTAGTCCCCTTCATAATGTCTCCTGTGTCTAGTCCCCTTCATAATGTCTCCTGTGTCTAGTCCCCTTCATAATGTCTCCTGTGTCTAGTCCCCTTCATAATGTCTCCTGTGTCTAGTCCCCTTCATAATGTCTCCTGTGTCTAGTCCCCTTCATAATGTCTCCTGTGTCTAGTCCCCTTCATAATGTCTCCTGTGTCTAGTCCCCTTCATAATGTCTCCTGTGTCTAGTCCCCTTCATAATGTCTCCTGTGTGTAGTCCCCTTCATAATGTCTCCTGTGTCTAGTCCCCTTCATAATGTCTCCTGTGTCTAGTCCCCTTCATAATGTCTCCTGTGTCTAGTCCCCTTCATAATCGCTCCTGTGTCTAGTCCCCTTCATAATGTCTCCTGTGTCTAGTCCCCTTCATAATGTCTCCTGTGTCTAGTCCCCTTCATAATGTCTCCTGTGTCTAGTCCCCTTCATAATGGCTCCTGTGTCTAGTCCCCTTCATAATGGTTTGGCTCCTAGTCCCCTTCATAATGGCTCCTGTGTCTAGTCCCCTTCATAATGGCTCCTGTGTCTAGTCCCCTTCATAATGGTTTGGCTCCTAGTCCCCTTCATAATGGCTCCTGTGTCTAGTCCCCTTCATAATGGCTCCTGTGTCTAGTCCCCTTCATAATGTCTCCTGTGTCTAGTCCCCTTCATAATGGCTCCTGTGTCTAGTCCCCTTCATAATGGCTCCTGTGTCTAGTCCCCTTCATAATGGCTCCTGTGTCTAGTCCCCTTCATAATGGCTCCTGTGTCTAGTCCCCTTCATAATGGCTCCTGGCCTATTCACTAGGTCTGGTTACAGGGTTGAGTGGGCAGGCCATTTCAGCCTAATCATCTCAGCAGTCCTAACAGGGCAGGCCTGTGTACCGTTCTGCTCAGGATAATGAACGAAATGTCATCCTGATGACATCACACACTGAAATAGTTGGATCGTGAAAGTGCGTGGCATTGATTGTTTTTATTTTGACCATTTTCACTCATTTAATTTCATTTAAGTCATTTAGCTGACGCTCTTATCCAGAGCGACTTACAATTTGGAAAGTTCATACATATTCATCCTGGTCCCCCCGTGGGGAATGAACCCACAACCCTGGCGTTGCAAGCGCCATGCTCTACCAACTGAGCCACACGGGACACTGACATATAGACAGAGGATGTTTGGAGAATGAGTTTACAATGTGGATTGCAAAGGGCTACATATACATCTGACAGTCCATGTCAAGGCGTCAGCATGTTTCAGTTTGGCTGGCGCCTAGCACAACTCGGCTAGGCGAACGAGTCTGCTCGCATACTTCCTGGAAAAACGAGAAAAAAACAGCAATAGTACTGTTTGTCCATTTTGATACGCCATAGCCAGTATACACTTCCTCAAAAGTCTGAATTAATCCAAGATAACTCAGGGAACCTGTCATTAATTTGGTTGTTTTAGTAGACGAGATTTTAGTCACGCAATTTTACATTTAACTAATGTAGTGAAGTACTTCTCAATAAAGAAATATGCATGTTGAATGACAACAAAGACTTTATTGAAAAATCCCTACATTTGACCAATCACCGATGAAGGGGCGTAGACTTCGGCTACTGACTTCAGCTTGCTTCGAGAAAAAAGCATGTGTGTCCGAACAGCCTAAAAAAACTTGCTGAAGTCCAAAATGAACAAAAACATCACAAAATGTCAGCATAATATACGCACCACCTTTTCCAAACTGTTTCGGCTGGGAAGCATGCGGACGCCCTAAGACTAATGAAAGATGCCCAAAATCTCAAGCATTGTGATAATGGCTAATAGAACATATTCTGGACACCATTCATTTGCCCATGGTAACCACAGATGAGGAGAGACAGGCAGGTTACTATAGGCTACCATTGACATCTGAGGGGTGAGCAGGAAAGCCTTCTCAAAGGAAAAAGACTGGAAACCATGGCCTAAGGACATTGGTTACCAACGCATTCAAAAATCAGAGGCCTCAATGGAACACACACACCTATGGCAACTGACAGTAGACCATTTACAATGGACAAAATACTGATGTGTTTGACATGACAGTAAATCAACGTCAAGGAGTGCAACCTTTGGCTGTCTTTAGTCAAAGTGGAATAGTGGATATGACTGTAATTGAATGAAAGGAATGCGAAACATACGAGCGATGGAAACCAGCCATCTTTTACAGACTACATGACAGTTCCATTCCCACTCTAACAATGACACCTCCGCTTCTCCGAGGGGAAAAACGGTTAACAGCTACAGTAGACTTTATTGGTGCGCTATCGTATCCTGCGTCATTTTGAAACGCTCTCTATTACCACTTAGAAGATTTCCCCTGAGAAAATAAAAATGTCTACCTCTTTATAAGAGCTCCAGGTAGGCTAGCTGGATGCGTCTGTCTCACACACACACGTGCACACGCTCTCTCGCACACAAACACAGTGTGTATGTTGTATTTCCTTCAGTTCCTCTTCCTGTAAGGATAAGGGGAATGAAAATGCTTGGTCTAAATGAGCAAACCAGCACATGGGGAGATTGGGGCCTATAGGTCACCCTCTGTGGATATTACCTCCCGATCCTCCATGTATTTATCTAATATGTAATCACTGTCTACAGCATCCCCAGATTGATGATATTCATCATATTCCCACGCCTTACATGTACCAAATGGATTTACATTTATAGATTTGTTTAAGGTTAAAAGGTTAATTCTGAGTGGGGGGGTGAATGGAATTCTCAAATCTTGGTAGACCTGAATTGGCTGTCGGTTGCTTTGCTCAGTGGGGAACCTTAAGAGGGGCAGGAGACAGGAGAAGAAGTAACAAGATAAGCCACAGGAGGAGGTATGTTGATGTGCCCTTGAGTAAGGCACTTAACCCTAATTTGCGCCATACTACTATGGTTGACCCTGTAAAACAAAATTTCTGGTGTACACACACACACACACACAGTTGAAGTCGGAAGTTTACATACACTTAGGTTGGAGTCATTAAAACTCGTTTTTCAACCACTCCACAAATTTCTTGTTAACAAACTACAGTGTTGGCAAGTCGGTTAGGACATCTACTTTGTACATGACACAAGTAATTTTTCCAACAATTGTTTACATACAGATTATTTCACTTATAATTGACATTATCACAATTCCAGTGGGTCAGAAGTTTACATACACTAAGTTGACTGTGCCTTTAAACAGCTTGGAAAATTACAGAAAATGATGTCATGGCTTCAGAAGCTTCTGATAGGCTAATTGACATAATTTGAGTAAATTGGAGGTGTACCTGTGGATGTATTTCAAGGCCTACCTTCAAACTAACTCAGTGCCTCTTTGCTTGACATCATGGGAAAATCAAAAGAAATCAGCCAAGACTTCAAAAATAAATTGTAGACCTCCACAAGTCTGGTTCATCCTTGGGAGCAATTTCCAGACGCCTGAAGGTACAACGTTCATCTGTACAAACAATAGTACGCAAGTATAAACACCATGGGACCACGCAGCCGCCATACCGCTCAGGAAGGAGATGCGTTCTGTCTCCTAGAGATGAGCGTACTTTGGTACGAAAAGTGCAAATCAACCCCAGAACAACCGCAAAGGACCTTGAGAAGATGCTGGAGGAAAACAGGTACAAAAGTATCTATATCCACAGTAAAACGAGTCCTATATCGACATAACCTGTGAAGACTTACAGAAAACGTTTGACCTCTGTCATTGCCAACAAAGGGTATATAACAAAGTATTGAGATAAACTTTTGTTATTGACCAAATACTTATTTTCCACCATAATTTGCAAATAAATTCATAAAAAATCCTACAATGTGATTTTCTGGATTTTCTTTTCTCATTTTGTCTGTCATAGTTGAAGTGTACCTATGATGAAAATTACAGGCCTCTCTCATCTTTTTAAGTGGGAGAACTTGCACAATTGGTGGCTGACTAAATACTTTTTTGCTCCACTGTATATATATATATATATATATATAGTACCAGTCAAAAGTTTGGGTCAAAACTATGAAATAACACATGGAGTCATGTAGTAACTTTCAGAACCCTTTACCGAAGGCACTGTAGATACATAGGTGGAAAAGAGGGTCTGGAGTGGTGATGCTGCAGGCTGACTAAGTTGGGGGAGGGGAGAGTCTTTACCTCCCCCTCTCCCTCCCTTCCTGTGCTCTCATCTCTTGGCCTTGGCCAGATCCTCATCTGACCCTTAGAATTCTGATGATGTAGTCAGGTCCATCATAATGGTCCATCATAATGGTCCTACTGGCAGCCATTCACTGTGATAATGAAACACTGGTGACATAATATAGCCAGAAATATTACCAACGGTTGCTGACTGGGGGGGATAATAGAACCATGTGATGTTCATACGCTGTGAAAAAGTTGTAAAATGAATACGGCTACAGGTGTGTGTGTGTGTGTGTGTGTGTGTGTGTGTGTACACATGCATGCTTTCTTACAATCCCACAAGGGGGGACATGGATTATCAAACCAGCTCCTGCAGTGGACTGCCCTATACTGTAGCTCCTACAGCATCTCTCTCTCTCCTTCCAGAGGCCAAATGTCACTGAAGTTAAGAGGGAATAAACTAAATATTTCACTCTACAATGTTTACAGGACAGCTGGCACTTTCTTTCTTCAATCCCACCTCCTGCCAAAGAGCTCCTGTTCTTTCTTTCTCCACACGGCTTTGAGATGTAAAACAGAGAGAAGTTTCTCTCTCAAAGCAGCAGCTGATTCTGTTGGCCCTGATGTAGCCCAGGGGATATCAATTAACATTCATCCAGGCTAGCAGCGTAGCAATCAAATAGAGAGAGAGAGAGAGAGCTGGACTGAGAGTGCATTGTGTTTACAAATGGAGTACACACAAGCTGCACTTTAACCCCCTACACACATAGGTACGCACAAACACACACGCACTCCCTCAATTTATAAGTCTAATTATCCAGTGATGGTCAGGGCCCTGGTAGGGGAGCTAGGGGGGGGGGGTGTTGGTTGGCAGACCCCTACAGACACAGACATTGCCTGGGACCAACGATTTGATTGTTTGGAGGAGGAGCAGATGGCAGGCTGGGCTAGGCTGTAGTCGGGCCGTGGGGCCGTCCTTCATGTGTTAGCGCTGGTAGCTTGTTCGCGCTGGCTGCTAAGCCCAAGGGTGAGGCATTTGATGGGCTTTTTGAGACGTGTCTCTGGGGCTTTGGGTTCTAATATGCTAGCGGCTACGCTAACCGTACAAGGCTCTCATTTGAAGGATTTATGATGTTCTTACACAGCCAAAACAGTGTGATAGCGTTAAAGACTTAGAATCCAATGTTTTGGATTAAATACTGAATTGAATTATTTGAGGGGAAACTAACACTTGAGAAAAGAGAACCCCTTCTCTCTGATAACAAAAGCTTCCACTTTACTATAATACAGAGCTTAGATAAAAAGGACACACTGAAATGGCTCTTCTCAAGGCCATGCCTCTCACCCTTCACAGGACACATCAGACGTAATAGTGAGTGACATAATGTTACAGCCATGGGGGGACAAACAACAATACCACACAGACAAACACACACAGACAACCCCCTCCAGCTTTAGAGGGAATCACAGGAGACACGCCCGTCCAGAGACGTGAGCATGGGGAGCATCTCAGAGCGTGAAAAGCAGTTTAGCTGGAGGAGAGAGGCACTGTCAGAGAGAGGGCAAGTCCTGTCAGATTATCCAGAAAAGTCTAATGTAGAGAGTTCACTTGGCAGACAGGCAGATTGGACAAGGAGAAGTGGAAAAGCAAAAGCCCATAGATTATGTAGTTAACCATTTAACTGCTAAAGATTTAACATAATCAGAAGTTCTAGGTATAAGCAATGCTTATTTACTCAGACACAACAGTTTGATGAATTTACAAAGGCATGAACTTAAAAATATGACCAAAAACCAGAGTAATATTTGTAGTTATCTGAATAATTTTCATTCAGAAATCAAATTAAATTCCATTGACTGAATGGCGGTCATTGAAGTGGACGGAGTCCATTATAGTCCAACTCTGTTCTTTAAGGGTAAGGATTCAGGCTTCTGCAGTTATTGTTTTATTTCACCTTTATTTAACCAGGTAGGCTAGTTGAGAACAAGTTCTCATTTACAACTACGACCTGGCCAAGATGAAGCAAAGCAGTGCGACAAAAACAACAACACAGAGTTACACATGGAATAAACAAACATACAGTCAATAACACAATAGAAGAAAGTCTATATACAGTGTGTGCAAATGAGGTAAGATAAGGGAGGTGAGGCAGTAGATAGGCCATAGTGGCGAAATAATTACTAATTTAGCAGTTAAATCTGTAAATTGACACTATTCTAATTTTGATAGCCTTTAGAAGCCAAACAGAGTTACTATTATGGTCCTAAAACACAGTAGATAAAAACATCCACTCATGTGTACTACATACATCCAAGTAAGACCCCACAGAACACTACCAGACAACACTACCAGACAACACTACCACAGAACACTACCACAGAACACTACCACAGAACACTACCACAGGACACTACCAGAGGACACTACCACAGAACATTACCAGAGAACATTACCAGAGAACATTACCAGAGAACACTACCACAGAACACTACCACAGAACATTACCAGACAACACTACCACAGAACATTACCAGAGAACATTACCACAGAACACTACCACAGAACACTACCACAGAACACTACCACAGAACACTACCACAGAACACTACCACAGAACACTACCACAGAAGCTGAATACAGTACATACCAGTACAGAGATATTGTATTATATGTAGAGGATTTGACAAGACTACAGTTACAGTAGACAGCAGGCCACAGTATGGTCTGAGAGAGAAAAGGCCATTGGCCGGTTTCCTATCTGTTCCAATGGGGCCGGTTTCCTGTCTGTTCCCTTATCCCATACCCTCATCCCATGCCAGAGAGGGGCTGGTGCCTGGTGGTTTCATGAGCAGGTGGCAGGGACTGATTTAGCTAAACTCTTGATCTCCACCTGCTCAGAGATAACAACTGTTGGGGGGAAATTCTCAGCCGAGCATTACAAGTATGATACTTCATATAACATAATGTGCAATCAGTCAAATGTCGATGTCTGAGTATTTATATGACTCACTTATGGTAAGTACACTTATGGTAAGTATTTGTAAACACAAGGTTATACGGACAAGTATGGGATCATGCTGGGATGGATGTCCTTTAAACAAGATATTTACAGCCATAATGCCCCTTCATTGACCTCCATTTTGAATGCATGTTTTGAATGACACAGCATCATGCGTGTACATCCTGTTTTGCGCCCAGCTCAAATTAGATACACACAAGCGGAGGCTGCTGAGGGGAAGACGGCTAATAATAATGGCTGGAATGGAGCGAATGAAATCAAACACCTGGAAACCATGTGTTTGATGCATTTGATACCATTCCACTTATTCCGCGCCAGACATGGCCATGAGCCCGTCCTCCCCAACTAAGGTGCAACCAACCTCCTGTGATACACACATAGATGGCCTTTCCTAGGATCTGCCTCATTGAATCAAAAGGACACAGTTACTTAGCTATAGGGCCATGAATACCTCCCCATTAACCTCCAGGGATAATTAGCTTTTAAACAGTCCCCATCGATCCTCCTCAGTGACAGAAAACTGTTGTATTGGAGTTCCCATTCGATGGAGTCGTTTAGGATGTGGTGTCCTGGTATAAGCCATTACATGCAACAGAGGATCCCCAAACAGCCCTCTATCAGGACTGAAAGGGCTGTTTATATGGTGATATAAATCAACCAATGGAGTGGATCATTACGAAAGCATGTGACAGGAAGAAGAGCAATCCGTCTCAGGAGTTGAACATACAGTAGATGCAACCCATGCTCAGTAAGTTACCGACTCAAACTCATCAAAACAGCTCAGAGAGTGGAACAATATGGGCCTTATCAATTTATAATGAACAACAAGAAATTACAGCATCTTACGTCTGAAATATTGATCTGCTAAAACTCTAAATGAGGAGTCTGCTTCCTATCTCTCAACGATGGTAGGAGTTACTGTAGACTCCATTCATTATGCTATACACGTTGGTGAGATGGCTGTAGTGCCATTGGCTGTCAGGTATTTTTAAATGGTGTTTAAGCACATGAGCCATCCCTCAGAGCTCCACAGGCCTGGGCTGCTGTTAGGGTTGTGTACTGTCCTTTGAGCTAGCCTGGGTCCCATACTGTATGTGCAGTAGCCAACTCTTCTATAGTCGTCATGGTTATAGACGGGTTGGTTGTTTAGCAACAAAACCGACGCATGCGCAACTATGGGGCAAAACAGACGGGGTTGGCTTAGATTGTTGATAACATGTAAACTATATTTCGTCTTCAATGATTACTGAAAACATACATACATTTGCACAATGAGCACGTGTGGTCTCTCAAATACATTGTTACAGTTGATAGCTAGTGAATTCTAGCCATATTAGCATACACATGATATCAGTCAAAACAAGACATGGTATCAAGAACAAGATAAAATTAGCTTACGATTCCCCACATGGCAGCTTCTTGTTACTGTTGCTAACTATCTGGACATCCAGAATCACAACACACGGACTTCTGCCCCATTGAAGCGTGTGCATTGTTTGTGACGTTGTCAGCTAACCCGTCTAAGTATATGCAGTAACCCATAGTTTCAAATGGAGAGCTGCCATAACAAATTGCATGCAGCATAATAAGAAAATGCTATAGAACTGACTGTAATCTAACTGAAAGCTACAGACAAAAACACACTTAACATTCTCTGTGAGCGAGAACAACTGTATTGTTGGAGCCAACCCGTTTCATTCAAGCATTAGCATAATCGTGTCATTTGCATATGCCTGGCAGCTCATGGACAATTTTTTTGCATAGCGTTAGAATATACAAAAAAAACAGGGGGATTGGAAAGAGGAGGTTTCCCTGTGAAATCCCAGAGAGTCAGCCTGCATTCCAGACAGCCCTGCAGCGCTCGTTTGGATTTACCACCGGCTTCCTCAGGCAAATCCCTTGTGACATCATCAGTGCGCGTCGCAGTCAAACCGCCCGCCACATTGCATTTCAAACAGCCCTGGCGAGTCGCCTGCCTGAAGCGGTCCCCAAGAACAGAGTAGGAAAGGCACTCCCTCTTTCTCTCACACCCCGTCTCTCTGCTTCATCTCTACACAAAACAGGATTCCTCCTCTCTCTGTCTAGTGCCGACAACACTGAATGTTGACGGATGAATGGAGAAAACATCCCAGTCAAATTGCAGCTGTGTTGCATCATCATTTATGATGAAGTCTCAGCCCACAGCACAGTCAAATCTGTTGAGGGCCACATATGCGATCCATGAAGGGATAAAGACAGACAGAGAGTCAGTAGTCTTTCTGTCACAGACATGGGACTGAATTAGTAACGGGGTGGATATCTAATGGGGCATTCCCAAGGATCCATCATGCTGTAGCCTATGCTTGGCAATTTTTGAAAGAGCAGCGATGTTGAGTACCAGAGGGTTGATCTTTTCAGTCAACACTTGTTTCTCCATCACTCTCTC
Organism: Salvelinus alpinus; assembly: GCF_045679555.1. Taxonomy (NCBI): domain Eukaryota; kingdom Metazoa; phylum Chordata; class Actinopteri; order Salmoniformes; family Salmonidae; genus Salvelinus; species Salvelinus alpinus. The sequence goes on from NC_092091.1 coordinate 66,524,556, forward strand.
ATTCTGTCTCTCTGTCGTTCCATCCCTTACTCTCTGTGGACGGCCGAGTAATAAGCGGCCAGAGTTGGACTGAAGGGGTGAATCACTGATCGTGTACATGCTCTCTCTGGGCTAAAAATCAAGCTTGGTCAGCCATTTCTGGTCCAATACTGCTGTGTATTTCAGTTTGTGCTGCAAGACTGGTTCATTGCCACAAAACAAAAGCAAACAGGTGCAAATAGTGCAAGTGTCTAATGTACACATGAACTGTCTTCTCTGCCAGAGAAAGAGAGATCATCCAGACCATGCCTCTCCTCCTGATACAGAGCCTCCTCTGAGTAGAGGCTTCAGTATGTTGGGCTGGCCGGCCTGACAGAGGATAAGGATCATTATTTTCACGAGTCACTTCTCTGGCCCGTCCGTGAAGATTCCCGCCGGCTCCGGTAATCTGTCAGGAAAGAAGGGTCAACTGTGTTCTCTGACAGGACAATATTCAGAGTTCAGATAGAAGGAATGGGATTTTGAGGGACACTGCTTCTCTTTTCTTTAGCCTCGTCTAGCACTGAAACCTTCCCTGCAGCATTAGATGTCTCAATGTCTTCTATACTTTTAAGCGAACGGTCCTTTACAAAAACTGACTCCATTGACAGGCATCATGATCCTGCCGTTATCAAAGAACCACTTGCCTAACACCTCTCAGCACAGTGTCATAACCATTGCTTGTGAAATAAGAGGTCCACCGTTAAAAGCTCTGTAAAAAAAAAAATCCAACAGACTGTATTTCAATCCAGATTTATCAGAAAATCCACTTATCTTTAACAACTATGGAACCTGACTTCTAGGAAATGTTCTAAATCCACTCCCCCTTAATCCATTATGATGAAATCTTCTTCCTCAGATGAGGCTAGCATCATTTATATCAATCTAAAACTAAAGCCCATGATGGGAAATTAAATGCATCATGTGTTCTTCATCACTAGCACATTAGGTTTTCGTCCCAAATGGCACCCTATTCCCTATGTTGTGCACTACTCTTGACCAGGGTCCATAAGGTTCTGATCAAAAGTAGGGTGCTAAATATGGAACAGGGTGCCATTTGGGACACAGTGTAGATGTCTAGATGGAAATACTAAATAGGACCATACGGTGCTGTGAAAAAGTATTTGCCTCCTTTCTCATTTCCTCTACTGTTGCATATTGTTGATACTGAATTTTATCAGATCTTCAACCAAAACCTAAAATTAGATAAAGGGAACCTGAGTGAACAAATAATACAACAATTGCATACTTATTTCATAAACAAAGTTATACAGCACCCAATGCCCCTGTGTGAAAAAGTAATTTCCCCCTTAATAAGCGGTTGTGCCGCCTTTAGCTGCAATGACTCCAACCAAATGCTTCCTATAGTTGTTGATCAGTCTCATGTCGCGTGGAGGAATTTTGGCCCACTCTTCCATGCAGAACTGCTTTAACACCAATCTAAACTAAGCTGGGGGGAAATGCAAAGCAAAAGTTCTTGATAACTAACACACCGCGTAATCCTGGGCTGCTCGTTTCAAGTCCTGCCACAACATCTCAATTGGGATTAGGTCTGGCCATTCCAAAACATCATATTTGTTGCTTTTTTGCCATTTTCATGTAGACTTAATTGTGTGTTTTGGATCATTGTCTTGCTTCATGACCCATCTGTGCTTCAGCTCACAGACGGATGGCCTGACATTCTCCTGTAGAATTCTCTGACACAGAGCAGAATTCATGGTTCCTTCTATTAAGGCAAGTCGTTCAGGTCCTGAGGCAGCAAAGCATCCCCAAGCCATTACACTACCACCACAATGCTTGACCGTTGGTATGAGGTTCTTACTGTGCAATGCAGTGTTTGGTTTTCACCAGGCATAATGGGACCCATGTCATCCAAAAAGTTATACTTTTGACTCATCTGTCCATAGAACATTCTCCAAGAGTCTTGATGGTCATCCAGGTGTTTATTGGCAAACCGGAGTCAACGTTTTGAACGAGATGGGTCCCATTATGTCTGGCCAAAATCAAACACTGTATTCCAAACAATGCATTAAGTTTGTTGATTAGGTCGACTCTCGTGGAAATACTTGTAGTGCACCATGGGGTTTGTGTTGATTAGCGATAGTATAATGGTCGAGTGCTGATACAGATGAAACTCATAAATCATGAAGCATCTATGCTATAGATAAGACCTTTGGCCAGAGAACTCAATATGGATACCCCATCTGGTACTGATTCCCATCTCCAGTGGAGCGTTGAGTTTAACCCAACATACTCTAATATAGAGTCCCTAAAGTATCGTTATTCATTACTTGCAACAGCAAGGTTGAGGGTTTGATGCCTGCATGGGAAACATATGTTGAACACAACTGTCTGTAAGCCATTTAGGAGAAGAAATAAAATGGCTAAATAACCATATCATATACCTCAGGATTGGAGTTGAGACCTTGTGCTACAGGAAGTAACCATGTTGTGGCATTTACAGAATGACTACCATCTTACCTGTTTTCCCTCCAGTGTGTAGAGCCGTTTGACCGCCCCGGAGTCCAGCTTGATGGCGTCCGTGATGTCGGTCAGCACCTGTTCGAAGGAGTGGGCCGTCTTCTTATTCAGCAGGATCCTCACAGCCTTCCTGGGCTTGACCCCGCTGCGGATGACCGTCACCAGCTTGGGCTTGATGAAGTCTCTGGTGCCCAGGCTGGCCTCGCTACGCTGCAGCTCGCCCTTTACCAGGGTGCTGAGGGAGGACAGGGAGCGGGACTGGCCGGCCTTGATGCCCACTGACCAGTTAGGGTTAACGTTCTTGGTGTAGTCCACTCGGCGGTAGGGCTCGTTGGAGGCACACACGTAGCTCTCACCTAAAGGGAGGAAGAGGGGAGAACTAGTTAGAATTTAAGCTTCTTTAAAAATATATATATTTAATAAAAATCGTTGAATCAACTGTTTATAAAAACTGATATCAAATCCATCAATTGCTTATCAAATGTAGGGCAATTTAGTTATTGAAGCTACAGTAATCAACTCCATCGCATTTTCCAGCTCTGAATGCTACTTTACAACTGTCAATGGATAACCATTCATTCTAAATGACTAAAGGAGTGTTAATTAGCCACATAACTTGGAAAGTAACTCTAGTCAGCTTGACTGTGGATGACAAGGATTAAGGTTCCCCAGTGGAAACAAAAGCCACATTGAGACGGAGTCCAGCCAGTCAGTGTAACTCAGCCTTCTCTGTGAGCTCTCTCGGCCTGCCACATTGGACACTCTCCAAAGCTAAGTATTTTCCTTTTCCTTGCCCACATTCCATTGTAACAGTTAGCAAATGTGTTTGTGTGAGTGTTTCCCCTCAAGCCAAGGCCAGATGAATTTGACGACTCAAAAGGCTGATAAATGGAACCACAATAAGGGAAAGAGGAGGATGTGAGGGTGGGTGATTGTGTTTGTGGGAGGACAACACATGCAGGATTTTTATTTTCACATTCTGGGCATGGCTAACCTCTAATCTTTCATCATGGATTTTACTGTTTGTCACAACACTAATGAAACCACAGAATGGCATACTGTAGCAGCATGTAATATGCTACGCATGCAACTAGGTGAACCCATATTGCTGCGTTTGATGTCCTTGCTCTGTCACGACATTGCGCTATACTTGCGTATCTGGCCTTTACCAGTTTAAGCTCAAGGCACCGATCGATGACAACATGACTGAACTAAGAAAGGCGAGAAAACATTATTATATGTAAGAGATAGAGATGTGATGCTAAATCCAGCTAAATGAACTAAGAAAGGCGAGAAAACATTGTTATTGTGTGTACAAAAGGGAGAGGGGAATCTGAAGGACCTGAAGGGGAACGAACAATGAATGAACAGAATCTATCCATCTAGAACCGTATAGAAAGCTTACAGAAGCTAAGGTAAATTTGAGTTTTCCTAATGCAGTCAACCTTGCTCTTATTATTTGATAACCAAAACATCCTATTCTCAGCAGTCAGTCATCCAGGAACAGGAAGACAACAGTGAATGAGTCACCTAACGACAGTGGAGACAGAAGAACAGCTTGCATAAATAAAGGTGTCATCCGTCAGGGAAAGGAGTCATTTGCGAGAGTGGTGTGAAGACGATGTCTAACCCTCCAGAATAGCTCAATACCAAGCATTATTTTCAAGACCCACGACTGAAAAAGATGAAGATCCTTTGGTCATAAGACCACCACGCTGAGATCAACCTAAACCAGGACCATCGACCTGAGGTGTATATCAATCTGTTATCTTCTCAACTACAACTCTACCTTTTCATGTTGGACATTTCAGTATTATCTACTGCTCTTCTCATGGTTCCTCTCATTTGCTTTAAGACAAATAAAAAGTGATGGAAAGGAGGAAGAGGACAGAAGGAAGGAGACTTCCGTGACGGCGAGTCCCACGACACCTGGATTTATTCATCGACCAATTAACCAAAGGCTAATTAACGACGCTAGGCCACAGCTGGGGGACCCGAACAGATGAAAACGGTGACACCAAATGAGACCCGGAGCCATCATCAATTCAGATCAGAACGCCTGGAGAAACAGGTGGCCTTCTGAAGGGGGCTCAGGGGTGACAGTCCCTAACACCCCTGGGGACGAGAGGGGGGTCTCAGGTGCAGCATCACCAGAGAGGTTAGTGGACCCTGGGTGGGTGATACCCTTCAGTGGCCCTACAGCGGGGCCTCATGTGGACCACAGCCTCTTAAACAGCTCCCTAACCAAACATCAGCTGGTCAATATGGAGGAGAGGGGGCAGATCCATCAGTGTGTGCGCTGATCCATCACTAAACAAAGACACAGACGCCATCACTCAGTGGGGTAAGTGAGAGGTCATGAGAATGTGAGAATGTGTTTGTCTGACGTAGTCCCTAACGCTATGGTGTCATCTAAACAAGCAATGTTTTCCCATGAGTGAAGTCTGATGTTGAATCAATCAGCTTATTACATACCATGGATCTTATCAAAGGACCAGCGCGGGGTCAGGTGATTCATAATTCACCAGTGCGTTGAAGATATCCCTCTAGTGAAGATATCCCTCTAGTGGTGTGGGGGCTGTGCTTTGGCAAAGTGGGTGGGGTTATATCCTGCCTGGTTGGCCCTGTCGGGGGGGTATCGTCGGACGGGGCCACAGTGCCTCCCGACTCCTCCTGTCTCAGCCTCCAGTATTTATGCTGCAATAGTTTGTGTCGGGTGGGCTAGGGTCTGTCTGTTATATCTGGAGTATTTCTCCGGTCTTATCCAGTGTCCTGTGTGAATTTAAGTTCTCTCTCTCTCTCACTCTGAATGATCGGCTGTGAAAAGTCAACTGTGCTGACCTGTTGAACCCTCTACAACCACTGTGAATATTATTATTTGACCCCGCTGGTCATCTATGAACGTTTGAACATCTTGGCCATGTACTGTTATAATCTCCATCCGGCACAGCCAGAAGAGGACTGGCCACCCCTCAGAGCCTAGTTCCTCTCTAGGTTTCTGCCTTTCTAGGGAGTTTTTAATAGCCACCGTGCTTCTACATCTGCATTGCTTACTGTTTGGGGTGTTAGGCTGGGTTTGTGACATCGGCTGATGTAAAAAGGGTTTTATAAATTACATTTGATTGAAAGTCCTCCTCAAATGGCACACAATTGGTGTAGCATAAGACCACTATCGTGGCTTGGTTTGGATCCAATATAATGCCTCACTGTCATTTCAATAAGTACACTACAGCAGAGAAAGTGTGGTGGATGTCACAGGGTAATCCCATCCATCGTCCAGGGATCACATATGACTGAATGGGGCTTGATGAGGTTCACACAACAGGCCGGGCCAGTAGTCCTCAATCAATGGGGCTGGGAGCACACACACACACACACACACACAAAATCCATTTGATGGCTGAGTACACAAAGACAAGACTCTGGTGTTCGGCCTCCAGCATCTCCAGTCAAAAGGCCTCGTTCACAGCCAGGCCAAGACGCTCCTCTGATGGATTGACTGCATTCCTCCTGTCTCTGTGACCTGACCCCTGACAACAGCTGTGCCCCATTTCTCCACATCACAGCAGGAGGACAAGGGGACAGCCACTGAGGGTACAGCCGCAACCCACTGACAAAACAAGTTACTGAGGAGGCTACGATAAGTAGGACTTATCATCCCGACCAATGGAGTCTCCACAGTAAAGAGGGGACTTCTTGAGTGGAACCCAACCTGTGCATTGTTTATGGAACGACTTTGGAGTCCAGTCATTGTTTTACAGTAGAAAGAATGGAATGGTTAGAGGGGTTCCAAAATAAACCTGGCACCATATCAAAAGTCCAATAGGATTGGCTTAAGAGCTAAAACTCTACTCCTATAAATAGGTAAAACCTACACGGAACTCTTCATTAGCCAGAGTACCTACAGTATGACCTCACAGGCCACTATACCTACTAGAGGTCGACCGATTATGATTTTTCAACGCCGATTTTATATATATACACTGCTCAAAAAAATAAAGAAACACTAAAATAACACATCCTAGATCTGAATGAATGAAATATTCTTATTAAATACTTTTTTCTTTACATAGTTGAATGTGCTGACAACAAAATCACACAAAAATGATCAATGGAAATCAAATTTATCAACCCATGGAGGTCTGGATTTGGAGTCACACTCAAAATTAAAGTGGAAAACCACACTACAGGCTGATCCAACTTTGATGTAATGTCCTTAAAACAAGTCAAAATGAGGCTCAGTAGTGTGTGTGGCCTCCACGTGCCTGTATGACCTCCCTACAACGCCTGGGCATGCTCCTGATGAGGTGGCGGATGGTCTCCTGAGGGATATCCTCCCAGACCTGGACTAAAGCATCCGCCAACTCCTGGACAGTCTGTGGTGCAACGTGGCATTGGTGGATGGAGCGAGACATGATGTCCCAGATGTGCTCAATTGGATTCAGGTCTGGGGAACGGGTGGGCCAGTCCATAGCATCAATGCCTTCCTCTTGCAGGAACTGCTGACACACTCCAGCCACATGAGGTCTAGCATTGTCTTGCATTAGGAGGAACCCAGGGCCAACCGCACCAGCATATGGTCTCACAAGGGGTCTGAGGATCTCATCTCGGTACCTAATGGCAGTCAGGCTACCTCTGGCGAGCACATGGAGGGCTGTGCGGCCCCCCAAAGAAATGCCACCCCACACCATGACTGACCCACCGCCAAACCGGTCATGCTGGAGGATGTTGCAGGCAGCAGAACGTTCTCCACGGCGTCTCCAGACTCTGTCACGTCTGTCACGTGCTCAGTGTGAACCTGCTTTCATCTGTGAAGAGCACAGGGCGCCAGTGGCGAATTTGCCAATCTTGGTGTTCTCTGGCAAATGCCAAACGTCCTGCACGGTGTTGGGCTGTAAGCACAACCCCCACCTGTGGACGTCGGGCCCTCATACCACCCTCATGGAGTCTGTTTCTGACCGTTTGAGCAGACACGTGCACATTTGTGGCCTGCTGGAGGTCATTTTGCAGGGCTCTGGCAGTGCTCCTCCTGCTCCTCCTTGCACAAAGGCGGAGGTAGCGGTCCTGCTGCTGGGTTGTTGCCCTCCTACGGCCTCCTCCACATCTCCTGATGTACTGGCCTGTCTCCTGGTAACGCCTCCATGCTCTGGACACTACGCTGACAGACACAGCAAACCTTCTTGCCACAACTCGCATTGATGTGCCATCCTGGATGAGCTGCACTACCTGAGCCACTTGTGTGGGTTGTAGATTCCGTCTCATGCTACCACTAGAGTGAAAGCACCGCCAGCATTCAAAAGTGACCAAAACATCAGCCAGGAAGCATAGGAACTGAGAAGTGGTCTGTGGTCACCACCTGCAGAACCACTCCTTTATTGGGGGTGTCTTGCTAATTGCCTATAATTTCCACCTGTTGTCCATTCCATTTGTACAACAGCATGTGAAATTTATTGTCAATCAGTGTTGCTTCCTAAGTGGACAGTTTGATTTCACAGAAGTGTGATTGACTTGGAGTTACATTGTGTTGTTTAAGTGTTCCCTTTATTTTTTTGAGCAGTGTATATATTGTAATAATGACAATTACAATAATATTGAATGAACAATGAACACTTTTATTTTAACTTAATATAATACAACAATAAAATCAATATAGCCTCAAATAAATAATGAAACATGTTCAATTTGGTTTAAATAATGCAAAAACAAAGTGTTGGAGAAGAAAGTAAAAGTGCAATATGTGCCATGTAAAAAAGCTAACGTTTAAGTTCCTTGCTCAGAACATGAGAACATATGAAAGCTGGTGGTTCCTTTTAACATGAGTCTTCAATATTCCCAGGTAAGAAGTTTTAGGTTGTAGTTATTATAGGACTATTTCTCTCTATACCATTTGTATTTCATATACCTTTGATTATTGGATGTTCTAATAGGTACTTTAGTATTGCCAGCCTAATCTCGGGAGTTGATAGGCTTGAAGTCATAAACAGCTCAATGCTTGAAGCATTGCGAAGAGCTGCTGGCAAACGCAGTAAAGTGCTGTTTGAATGAATGCTTATGAGGCTGCAGCTGCCTACCACCGCTCAGTCAGACTGCTCTATCAAATCATAGACTTAATTATAATATAATAACACACAGAAAAACGAGCCTTAGGTCATTAATATGGTCAAATCCGGAAACCTTCATTTAGAAAACAAAACGTTTATTCTTTCAGTGAAATACAGAACCGTTCCGTATTTTATCAAACGGGTGGCATTCATAAGTCTAAATATTGCTGTTACATTGCACAACCTTCAATGTTATGTCATAATTACGTAAAATTCTGGCAAATTAGTTCGCAACGAGCCAGGCGGCCCAAACTGTTGCATATACCCTGACTCTGCGTGCAATGAACGCAAGATAAGTGACACAATTTCCCTAGTTTAATATTGCCTGCTAACATGAATTTCTTTTAACTAAATATGCAGGTTTAAAAAAATATACTTGTGTATTGATTTTAAGAAAGGTATTGATGTTTATGGTTAGGTACATTCGTGCAACGAATGTACTTTTTTCGCAAATGCGCTTTTGTTAAATCATCCCCGTAAGGCGAAGTTGACTGTCTTTGTTAGGAACAAATAGTCTTCACACAGTTCGCAACGAGCCAGGCGGCCCAAACTGCTGCATATACCGTGACTCTGTTGCACAGAATGCAAGAGAAGTGACACAATTTCCCTAGTTAAAAGAAATTCATGTTAGCAGGCAATATTAAGTAAATATGCAGGTTTAAAAATATATACTTGTGCATTGATTTTAAGAAAGGCGTCGATGTTTATGGTTAGGTTCACATTGGTGCAACGACAGTGCTTTTTTCACGAATGCGCTTGTTAAATCACCCGTTTGGCGAAGTAGGCTGTGATTCAATGAAAAATTAACAGGCACCGCATCGATTATATGCAATGCAGGACAAGCTAAATAAACTAGTAATATCATCAACCATGTGTAGTTAACTAGCGTGTCACGTTCTGACCATAGTTCTTGTGTGTTTTGCTTGTTTTAGTGTTGGTCAGGACGTGAGCTGGGTGGGCATTCTATGTTGTGTGTCTAGTTTGTCTGTTTCTATGTTTGGCCTAATATGGTTCTCAATCAGAGGCAGGTGTTTTGTGTTGTCTCTGATTGGGAATCATATACAGTGGGGAGAACAAGTATTTGATACACTGCCGATTTTGCAGGTTTTCCTACTTACAAAGCATGTAGAGGTCTGTCATTTTTATCATAGGTACACTTCAACTGTGAGAGACGGAATCTAAAACAAAAATCCAGAAAATCACATTGTATGATTTTTAAGTAATTAATTTGCATTTTATTGCATGACATAAGTATTTGATCACCTACCAACCAGTAAGAATTCCGGCTCTCACAGACCTGTTAGTTTTTCTTTAAGAAGCCCTCCTGTTCTCCACTCATTACCTGTATTAACTGCACCTGTTTGAACTCGTTACCTGTATAAAAGACACCTGTCCACACACTCAATCAAACAGACTCCAACCTCTCCACAATGGCCAAGACCAGAGAGCTGTGTAAGGACATCAGGGATAAATTGTAGACCTGTACAAGGCTGGGATGGGCTACAGGACAATAGCCAAGCAGCTTGGTGAGAAGGCAACAACTGTTGGCACAATTATTAGAAAATGGAAGAAGTTCAAGATGACGGTCAATCACCCTCGGTCTGGGGCTCCATGCAAGATCTCACCTCGTGGGGCATCAATGATCATGAGGAATGTGAGGGATCAGCCCAGAACTACACGGCAGGACCTGGTCAATGACCTGAAGAGAGCTGGGACCACAGTCTCAAAGAAAACCATTAGTAACACACTACGCCGTCATGGATTAAAATCCTGCAGCGCACGCAAGGTCCCCCTGCTCAAGCCAGCGCATGTCCAGGCCCGTCTGAAGTTTGCCAATGACCATCTGGATGATCCAGAGGAGGAATGGGAGAAGGTCATGTGGTCTGATGAGACAAAAATAGAGCTTTTTGCTCTAAACTCCACTCGCCGTGTTTGGAGGAATAGAAGGATGAGTACAACCCCAAGAACACCATCCCAACCGTGAAGCATGGAGGTGGAAACATCATTATTTGGGGATGCTTTTCTGCAAAGGGGACAGGACGACTGCACCGTATTGAGGGGAGGATGGATGGGGCCATGTATCGCGAGATCTTGACCAACAACCTCCTTCCCTCAGTAAGAGCATTGAAGATGGGTCGTGGCTGGGTCTTCCAGCATGACAACGACCCGAAACACACAGCCAGGGCAACTAAGGAGTGGCTCCGTAAGAAGCATCTCAAGGTCCTGGAGTGGCCTAGCCAGTCTCCAGACCTGAACCCAATAGAAAATCTTTGGAGGGAGCCGAAAGTCCGTATTGCCCAGCGACAGCCCCGAAACCTGAAGGATCTGGAGAAGGTCTGTATGGAGGAGTGGGCCAAAATCCCTGCTGCAGTGTGTGCAAACCTGGTCAAGAACTACAGGAAACGTATGATCTCTGTAATTGCAAACTAAGGTTTCTGTACCAAATATTTAGTTCTGCTTTTCTGATGTATCAAATACTTATGTCATGCAATAAAATGCAAATTAATTACTTAAAAATCATACAATGTGATTTTCTGGATTTTTGTTTTAGATTCCGTCTCTCACAGTTGAAGTGTACCTATGATAAAAATTACAGACCTCTACATGCTTTGTAAGTAGGAAAACCTGCAAAATTGTCAGTGTATCAAATACTTGTTCTCCCCACTGTATAGGTGGCTTGTTTTGTGTTGGGGTTTGTGGGTGGTTGTTTCCTGTCTCTGTGTTTTCTCTGCACCAGCTAGGACTGTATCGGTTTGCCACTTTTTGTATTTGTAAGTGTTCTCTGTTTATCGTTTAATTAAACATGTTGAGCACTGGCTACGCTGCGTGTTGGTCCGATCCCTGCTACACCTCCTCTTCTCTTGAAGAGAAGGAAGGCTGCCGTTACATAGCGATTATGTTAAGATTGATTGTTTTTTATAAGATACGTTTAATGCTAGCTAGCACCTTACCTTGGCTCCTTGCTGCACTCGCATAACAGGTAGTCAGCCTGCCACGCAGTCTCCTCGTGGAGTGCAATGTAATCGGCCATGATCGGTGCCCAAAAATGCAGATTACCGATTGTTATGAAAACTTGAAATCGGCCCTAATTAATCGGCCAGTCCGATTAATCGGTCGACCTCTAATACCTACTGCAGTATAACCCCAAATACCCCCAAGATGAGAACAACAACAAGTTTTTACAGCCAGAAGAAGTGAGTTGGCCCACTTTCCTTTCAAATCAGAGCAGAGAAAGTGTGATGCCTGCCAGGAGAATTCCAGCTTCCACTCTGAACGGTTACTTGGCAGAAAACAGGCTTTACATCCAGAGGTGAGGCAGAAGAAGTAGGCCTGGCTATGTGTTGGTGCCAGTCCATCTTCTACCACACTCACTGTCCCACGGCTGCACTCATTCTCCTTCCTGCCAGCCCAACCAGAAGTGATGCAATGTGTCTCCCAGCCACGGGATTGGGCGCTGACCTAAATCTACCACCCCATCCTCTCTGGGGACATGGGCGGAGGAACGAGTGCAGAGGCTAATATTTGGAAGGAGGAAGGAAGGATGTCAGCTGAGAATAAACAGGGGGATGAGAGAGGAGAGAGGGGTCAGGCGAAAAGGACAGCAGTGAAGTAAAGACAAATCACAGCCTATAGCTGGAGGTGCTGACTAACGGGAGTCAGGAGATAAACTACAGTATACAAATGAAAAAGTCCCACACTCATCTCTCTTTGCTGTGGATTGATTTGAATATGACAGCGCTACCATGGTGCGATAACCGTACCCTTTCACGCTAAGACAGGATCGTAGAAAGGTCACAGGTCAGACAGCAGAACTCAACACGAAGATTAAGGTATTACCCAGACACCGGCCACTGTCACTGCTGCAGCCTGCGACACAGAGAGGAGAGAGTGGCTCACACACAGACAGAACCACTGTGTAGCGGTGGAGGCTGGTGGGAGGAGCTATAAGAGGACGGGTTAATTTTAATGGCTGGAATGGAATCAATGGCACGGAGTCAAACATGTGGTTTCCATACGTTTGACATCATTCCTTTGATTCCAGTCCAGCCATTAAAATAAGCCTGTCCTCCTATAGCTCCTCCCACCAGCCCCCATTGCTGTGTAGGTCTATCTATAGCAAATCTACCGAGTAGGGAGAGAGATCTACAGTAAAGTAAAGAAGGTCATGTTGAAATTTCTCAACCTTTGCATACTTTTTTGGAATAATACTCACACACTTCAAACGTACTGAATTAATTTGCCTATAGTTGTGTAGGGTCTAGTCGCGACAATATACATGATTCTTTATTAAGCATTCCTGTGAAATGACTGAGCTAATATAATAATGGTATGACCTGACCATGTTCAGTTCATTGAAGGTAGTTGTACATATCTTATTTGGACTATTAGTACAGTTATAATAACAGCTTCCTCTATACCTCAATGTTGACCCTTTCCATTCACCTCCCTCATCATGTTCAAAGTGAACAGATCATCGGCAGAGGTATGACGGGGGTGCAGAGGGGGACACGTCCATGTTTTATGCCCAGAGGGTGAAAAATCACTCTAAGGACTGTTTTAACAGCCAATGAAGCACAGAACACACACTAACACCCACACTGCTCTAAGATCAATGGAGGAGCAATGTACATTCATGAAAACTGTGCTGCCTACTACTACAGCGAGTCTGTCATCCATGTGGCACACACACACACACACACACACACACACAGACACAGACACAGACACACTCTCTCTCTCTATGATGGCTGCACACTACTACTGGGTCATGTGTATGTCACAACTGCTTAACCAAAAAGGAAGTCCTGCTGATTCAAGAGAGACTAATGACCTCAAGATTCTCAACCAAATGTAATTTACATTTTAGTCATTTAGCAGACTCTCATATCCAGAGCGACTTACAGTATTGAGTAAAGGTCGACCAATTAATCGGAATGGCCGATTAATTTTTGGACACCGATCATGGCCGATTACATTGCACTCCACGAGGAGACTGCGTGGCAGGCTGACTACCTGTTATGCGAGTGCAGCAAGGAGCCAAGGTAAGGTGCTAGCTAGCATTAAACGTATCTTATAAAAAACAATCAATCTTAACATAATCACTAGTTAACTACACATGGTTGATGATATTACTAGTTTATCTAGCTTGTCCTGCGTTGCATATAATCGATGCGGTGCCTGTTAATTTCAAGCGCATTCGTGAAAAAAGCACTGTCGTTGCACAAATGTGCACCTAACCATAAACATCAACGCCTTTCTTAAAATCAATGCACAAGTATATATTTTAAACCTACATATTTACTTAATATTGCCTGCTAACATGAATTTCTTTTAACTAGGGAAATTGTGTCACTTCTCTTGCATTCTGTGCAACAGAGTCAGGGTATATGTAGCAGTTTGGGCCGCCTGGCTCGTTGCGAACTGTGTGAAGACTATTTGTTCCTAACAAAAACAGTCAACTTCGCCTTACGGGGATGATTTAACAAAAACGCATTTGCGAAAAAAAAGTACAATTGTAGCACGAATGTACCTAACCATAAACATCAATGCCTTTCTTAAAATCAATACACAGAAGTATATTTTTTTAAACCTGCATATTTAGTTAAAAGAAATTCATGTTAGCAGGCAATATTAAACTAGGGAAATTGTGTCACTTATCTTGCGTTCATTGCACGCAGAGTCAGGGTATATGCAACAGTTTGGGCCGCCTGGCTCGTTGCGAACTAATTTGCCAGAATTTTACGTAATTATGACATAACATTGAAGGTTGTGCAATGTAACAGCAATATTTAGACTTATGAATGCCACCCGTTTGATAAAATACGGAACGGTTCTGTATTTCACTGAAAGAATAAACGTTTTGTTTTCTAAATGATAGTTTCCGGATTTGACCATATTAATGACCTAAGGCTCATTTTTCTGTGAGTTATTATATTATAATTAAGTCTATGATTTGATAGAGCAGTCTGACTGAGCGGTGGTAGGCAGCAGCAGGCTCGTAAGCATTCATTCAAACAGCACTTTACTGCGTTTGCCAGCAGCTCTTCGCAATGCTTCAAGCATTGAGCTGTTTATGACTTCAAGCCTATCAACTCCCGAGATTAGGCTGGCAATACTAAAGTACCTATTAGAACATCCAATAGTCAAAGGTATATGAAATACAAATGGTATAGAGAGAAATAGTCCTATAATAACTACAACCTAAAACTTCTTACCTGGGAATATTGAAGACTCATGTTAAAAGGAACCACCAGCTTTCATATGTTCTCATGTTCTGAGCAAGGAACTTAAACGTTAGCTTTTTTACATGGCACATATTGCACTTTTACTTTCTTCTCCAACACTTTGTTTTTGCATTATTTAAACCAAATTGAACATGTTTCATTATTTATTTGAGGCTAAATTGATTTTATTGATGTATTATATTAAGTTAAAATAAAAGTGTTCATTCAGTATTGTTGTAATTGTCATTATTACAAATAAATAAATTTTTAAAAATTCAAAAATAAAATGTAAAAAAATCGGCCGATTAACCGTTACCGGCTTTTTTAGGTCCTCCAATAATCCGTATCGGTATCGGCGTTGAAAAATCATAATCGGTCGACCTCTAATATTGAGTGCATACATTTTCCATACTGGTGCCCCGTGGGAATCGAACACACAGCCCTGGTGCTTGCTCCATGCTCTACCAACTGAGCCACACGCGACATCATCTATCCTATCCTAGAGTTTGAGAGGCAATGTCCATGACTCACTACATGGGTTACTACATGGGTTACAATTGCATTACAGTAGTAAACCTGTTTACTGCATTTACATATGACTTTACTGTAAAATGCCCAAGAGAGGACAATCTCTACATGGCATATACTCTATAGGCCTGAATCCTAGTAAGGAGGCTATAATGTAGTATAATTAAAATCACTTTATTGGTCAACTGCACACAAGGTCCAACCGAAATTTGACTTCTGTTTTTAACCTGACCCCTCCGAAAAACACATACATACAGGTTTGAGAGAGGTGCCCAGGAGGTAGCCCCCCCCCACACCTGGGGAGTTGTTGTTGAGGGGGTTAAGTGCCTTGCTCAAAGGCACCATGGCAGGCAATTGCATCTAGGATTTGATATCAGCAACACTCCAGTTGCCAGCTCACTTCCTAACAGATTTTTCCCATCGGACCCAGGATCTGAACTGGCAACCCTCTGGTTGCTGGCTGGCGTCTCTAACAGCTAGGCTACCTGCTGTCCAATGAGGCGATAATGTAGTATAATGAGGCTATTAATAATTGCTTCATATACTACATAATAGCCTCATTATACCACATTATAGCCTCATTATACCACATTATAGCCTCATTATAGACTTATTATACTACATTATAGCCTTATTATACTACTATATCATATAATATAATATCATAACTACATTATAGCCTTATTATACTACTATATCACATAATGTAGTATAATAGGCTATAATGTAGTATAATGCGGCTAGTATGTAGTATAATAGGCTATAATGTAGTATAATAAGCCTATAATGCAGCAATGAGGCTATAATGTAGTATAATGAGGCTATAATGTAGTATAATGAGGCTATTAATAATTGCTTCATTATACTACATAATAGCCTCATACCACATTAAAGCCTCATTATACCACATTATAGACTTATTATACTACATCATAGCCTTATTATACTACTATATCATATAATATAACTAACATTATAGCCTTATTATACTACTATATCACATAATGTAGTATAATAGGCTATAATGTAGTATAATGCGGCTAGTATGTAGTATAATAGGCTATAATGTAATCATAAACTTATAATGCAGTATTAGCTAGTCAGGTGTATTCTGATAGCAGAATACACCTGCATATGTATGAACAAGGAGTCAATGTAAAACAGCTGGTGGAACTCTGATGACAAGCAGGCCATGAAATGGTTTATAAGATTGTATGATGAAACCTGAGAGATAGGAGTCTGTCTGGTGAAATCTAATAATGAGTACTTTGGATCAATCAGCTCATTTATCAATATGCGCGAGTATGGATCTCTACATTATTTATTATGTCATTTCTAGGACTGGGCTGTGTGTGCGGGGAGGGGGCCGGGGGTGACTGCGTGTCCTTACCCTCCACTAACTCGTCCAGGCTGCTGATCTTCTTGCTGCCGTCCACGGTGTAGATGCTCCGGACACCTTGAGGCAGGTTGACGTTGTCCGAGAGAGACCGGGTAAGCTCCATAAGCAGGGCGTCTAAGGACCTAAAACGGTCGTTGGACACGGCATACACCAAACCCTTGAAGTATTTGTCCCCATTTCGATAGAATCGCACTTTTTTGGCTTTCTTCTCGGAGGTGAGCGACTGGAGCGTGCGCGTTCGGTAAAAGCTACAGTGCGCGCTGTGCGCCGGGCTGGGCACGAGACCGTTGCCTCTGGAGCCTGACTGGGATCCCGAGCCGTTAGCCCGTGATGAACGGTGCGTTTTGTCCCGTTCCTCAAAGTGTTCCCATTCAATACTTCTGCTGAGCGACATGTTCGATCTGTTAATGTTTTGATCTATCCACAGGAGAAAACAATAGCAGATGGTTCCTCCAGGCAAGCCCTATTGTCCAACGCGTTCCCAAAGACAGCTGTCAAACAACGCTTTGGCAATCACTGATACAGTAATCGAGAGGGCAGTGTACTTGTAGGCTAGTTCCTCCTTGCGCCGTCAAGATACAATGTTGTAATTTTCCGGGGATACAGTCTATTAATATAACTAGGGGTACAGTAGCCTGCGTTACGGTTACAATCTTACCTTGTCAATAAGGCTGCACAATAAACTCTCGGTTATTGAAATACAAAAGGCTAAACGAAAAGGATTGCTCCAAAACTCAATGTCCACAAAAATTCACCGGCAAATTTAAATTAATACCAGGTGCAGAGAGCCCAGACTTGATTGACAGTCGACTGATGCAACCGCTAGTTTACCAATGAACGGAGCCGCACAGGAAAACACTCGATTCCAAGCTATAAGAATGTATCCGGTAGAAAACACAAATAGGAAAAACGAATTCCATGTAGCACAAATACATTGCATGTAAAGCCGGTGTCCAAAATCCACCGAATCTAACAAAGCCACATGCTTGCTACAGAAAATGCAAGCCTCCTCCTCTTCTCACATCCTTTCTCTGACGGACGAACCGTTCAACACTAACACTGTAGCACGAGAGGCCATCCCAGTCCTGTCATCCAATTCAACGAGGGAGGGAATGCTGCTCCCGCTCAGGGTCCTAACGGTAGTCGAGGTCCAATTGTTCAGCAAGTGGTGTATTTTCTGAAAGATGCAAATTGGCCCCGAAATTGTAACTTATTTGTTATGTCATTATTTCTGATGTGCCATTTAGATATTTATTAGGCAATACCATTCCCTCGAAAAGCTAAATGAAAAATTATAACCACAAATAGGTGCTAATGGCCAAATCCAGCCACTCTTGTGGGTTTGAAAGTTAAGAAGCAGCTTACGGCTTCATCAGGGTGTCTGAGACAGAGTGAGACACCCTGATTAAGTATTTTTTTATCATAGTATTTTATTAGGATCCCCATTAGCTGTTGCTGAAGCAGCAGCCACTCATCCTGGGTTCCACACAAAACATGAAACAATACAGAACATTAATAGACAAAAACAGCTCCAGGACTGAACTACACAAATAAGTGTAAGCCGATGCGCCTACTTGCTGTATTTTAATGATGTCTTAGCCCACACATTAGAGGCTTATTAACGTTCAAACCCACAAGAGTGTTTGGATTTTGATATGTCATTTAGTACCTAATTTGTGGTTATAATTCTTCCTTCAGCTTGTCAATTACTATTCCCCCCCAAGAGCACATGTGGTTGTTTTGGAATAACTGAAGCACTCCTCCTACTTATTTTCCCTCAAGAATACTATTCCCTCATTGACATAAGTCAGTGCTCTTTAAAGGTTATAGACTCAAGCAATACATTGGACATAACACATCTCATCTACTCTGTGTGTGTCCACTGTCCAGTCACCAGAGTGCTACCATGGTCATAGGCTTACAGTAGCCAGTGTATTACACAGCGAGAGTCATGCCACTTTCTCTCTGCCAGCCTAGTGGGTGCCTAGCTACCTGCGTCATCATCACCTGGCACAGCACCACAGGAAGGGCTCAGACCTAGGTCCCATGGTGCCACGGCAACCAATCATTGAACCAGGAAGTATCCAGGCAGTTGATAACATCAATAGAGAAACATTATTAATATTGAATAATATTGCTCATTATGAAAATAAAACTATAATACCTAAAGCAACTTACAGTCATGCATGCATACATTTTTAGTTATGGGTGGTCCCGAGAATCAAACCCACAATCCTAGTTTGCAAGCGCCATGCTCTACCAACTGAGCCATCCGGGACCTTTGAATCTAGTGCCAAAGCAAACAACAAGAGCAACTGAGGACATTGATCAGGATGTGACACACAGGGATCAGTCCCACTGTCCCTTCATATCCCCCATGTGACAATGCCTGGACGTATGGAGGTGAAGAGCAAATCACAACCAGTGTGGTGGACCTCAGTTTACCTTCTTCTTAAAGATCCATCAACCGAGACACATAAGGAACTCTCCAGAAAACAAGCATAGCAGCTGCATCGGAATGATGCATTGTTGGTAATTCCTCTTTATGAGATGAAAGGGGATGAAAATGGGGATGAGGAAACGAGGCAGGAAACAAATAGGAAGTCACTAGTCCTCAGGAGAGAGGATATCCTGCACACAATGACAAAGCAGAAAATCTCCCTGAATAATACGATTGAGAATCCCTTGTTCAAAAATGAAAGAGTGCAAATGGAGGGATAACAATCAAGAGGATAGACAGTAGAATTCCCTGAAATGGTCTGTCTGTCTGGATATTGGCTAAATGTGTTATATAAAATAGTTTTCATTCTGTTTTAGGAGGATTTTAGGGATGGATCCACTTAAAGACTTTCCCCAAAAAAATCTCTAAGGACATTTTAATCAGCTACGGTGGAAGAGATGCATGCAGTAGAAATTAGGAAGGTGACATGACCCGGGGTGACTTGTTCACGGTTGCTTGATAACTCATCAAAACAACCAGTTAACAACTATTTTATAGAAGTATAAAACTCTTTATACATGTGATTCACAGTGTTGCACAGTCAATGACATCCTCCTAAATCATGCTTCTACAAGATCAATTCAGTTTTCAGACTGGAGCTCAAGTTGTCATGCAGTTATTAAGTTTCCATTTCATTAGTTCTTCTCAACTACACGGAGGAGCAGATACAGGTGTAGGATCATAATTTGAGCCAGTTTGCTACAGAAGGAAAATAATCCTGCAGCAACAGGAAATGTGAATTAATATGTGGATTATAATTAATGAACATTTTTGTAGGGGTTGATACATTTTTCGTTAGGGCAAATCAAATCTGAAATTTTAAACCTTGAATACACTACATGTTTGCATTTCCTGTTGTGCAGGAACAAAAGAGGGATCAAATTAAGATCCTACATCTGTAGAAGGCATCTGGAGATTACAATTCAATTTCTTTCTAAACTGACAGGCTGGTGATGGATGTGTGTATGTGTGTAAGTGTGAATGCACGCATGTGTGTGTGTGTGCAGGTTTGTGTGCACAAGCACATATGTTCATTTGTATCCAGACATCAGGTGCTGCAGCACAGTGTGATTTAAAATGGGGTGGGAGTGGTTGTAGGTCAGAGGTCAAGGGAGTGAGGAAAGGGGAGGAGTTGACCAGCTCATGTGACTGAGGAGGGCCGTCACTAGTTAACACAGCCACATAAACCCCACCCATTTCCACAATTTATCTTCTTAAAATCTGATTTTAAACCTAACTCTAACCTTAACCACACTGATAACCTTAAACCTAACCCTAAACTTAAATTAAGACCAAAAATCACCAATTTTTTTTAAATACATTTTTACGAGATAGCCAATTTGGACTTTTTGGCTGTGGTAACTATTGACAACCAGAGTCTCTTTGAACCATTTTATGAACCCTATGTGCATTACATTCATGGCTTCAGTAAACAATGTAATTGCAGGTCTATGTAACAAGCAGGAATGTTGACGGTTGGTATAATATAATCAAAGTAAGCCTACAATACATGCATGGATGACCCTAATGAATGACTGAGACAACATTATACCAAAGTAACTAACCATCATCCTGTTTAAAATTATCATAGAAGAGCAAGCAATTTTGAGGACAGTTCCACCACCTGCAAAATCCCAATTTATATAATTGAATTAGGTATTTACATTTGACTAACTCCCAGATAGTCCATTCATGTTGTTCTCTCTTCAAAGCCCTGTGGTTACAGAGCTACTCTGTGTCCCTCTCACCCTACACACTTCTGGGTAAAACCATTACTGTAATCCGTTACGTTACCAGCAAAAATATTGTAATCAGATTACAGATACTTTTGAAAAACTAGAGTATTACTTAGAGCATTACTTTTAAATTCAGAATGGATGTTTGCGACAAAAATCTTTGACACTTCTCTGTTTTCTCAATGACATTCAATTAACATTGAAAAAAGGCACAAATTTAAGTTTGTTCCACCTGAGCGTGTCTGACCACAAGTCAGAGACCGCTATGATGACACACAAAATGTGTTTGATGGATCGCGGGAAAAGAGCAGGAATAGGCTTTTGTAGGCTACAGTCCAAACTATGTCTTCCAATGGTGCGACTGCAGTCGGCATCCAAAGATGATCCAGTTTGAATAAACGTTTGGAGGTAAGGATGAGCGCAGTGGTGTAGTCTACGGCGATACGGATATCACTTAGTATTGATATCTACATGGCGCATTGATGTGAATCACACTGCTGCTCTCATTTAGCTATTAGCGCTTTACGGATTGTGGTTGTTGTGGATGGCTGTTCACAAATCTAAATGTGTATTTGAACCCAATAATGGTTGAATTCAAGAAGTTAAAGCTGCCTATCAATCATTGTTATGAAACCAGTGGACAGCCAGTGAAAAATACCCTCTTGCAACAGCTGCATAGTGCGGATCCCAGCCTATGGAATAAAAGTGGGGTTTATATTGCTCAATGTAATTCATGCTGATAAAATAAATGATCCATTGGTCTAATGGACACATGCTCAAACTCACACACTTTTGATAGACTTAAAGGGGCAATCTGTAGTGGCTACATCCATTTTTGGATTTATAAATGATATATATTAATGTAAAGATATAATTTAATCATATTATTATATGTAGTAGAAAGCGATGGGTTAGAAGAAGCCTACATAACCAACCCATAAAGTAAAATGTAACATCCATATATGACCTGCTATGTAAACTTTAACATTGATTTATTCGGTAATAGATGTCATTCAATTGGTAACATACATTTTTGTCTTCTTCTAATGGCTCTTAAAGGGGAAAGTAATCTAAAAGTAACTGAATATTATCAGATTACATTACCGAGTTTGGGTAATCCAGAAGTTATGTTACTGACTACAATTCTGGACAGGTAACTAGTAACTGTAATGGATTACATTTAGAAAGTAACCTACCCAACCCTGATCAGAAGTTAATGTTGTTGGCCATGCAGTGAGATGTTCTAACACATGTGGTGATGGGACACACATGCATCTTAGTGACTACTGTTGGTTATGCAAGAGCAGCTCTGCCACATTAATTATAGGGTTTAATGGTGCCTGTTAGTGGTCAGATTGAGATGTTGCATGTGTTGTTGTTGCTGAATTGACTTCACTTGAAGTTGTTTGACACAATGTTGCATTATAAACTTTTATAACATGTATTTCTGGATGATGATCTGAATTTAACAATGAATGTATACACTAATGCAGGTATACTGAACATAGTTTTTTGCCAAAGCACAGCCCCCACACCACTAGAGGGATATCTTCAACCACCAACTTACCATCCTGAGACAAGGCCGAGTATAGCCCACAAAGATCTCCGCCACGGCACAACCCAAGAGGGGGCGCCAACCCAGACAGGAAGAACACGTCAGTGACTCAACCCACTCAAGTGACGGAGGGGTGCGTCACTTGAGTGAGTTGAGTCACTGACGTGGTCTTTGGGTTATATCCTGGCTGGGGTTATATCCTGCCTGTTTGGCCCTGTCCGGGGGTATCATCGAACGGGGCCACAGTGTCTCCTGACCCCTCCTGTCTCAGCCTCCAGTATTTATGCTGCAGTAGTTTATGTGTCGGGGGGAGTCTGTTATATCTGGAGTATTTCTCCTGTCTTATTCAGTGTCCTGTGTGAATGTAAGTATGCTCTCTATAATTCTCTCTTTCTCTCTTTCTCTCTCTCAGAGGACCTGAGCCCTAGGACCATGCCTCAGGACTACCTGGCATGATGACTCCTTGTTGTCCCCAGTCCACCTGGCCGTGTTGCTGCTCCAGTTGAAACTGTTCTGCCTGCGTCTATGGAACCCTGATCTGTTCACTATGATTACTATTATTTGACCATGCTGGTCATTTATGAACATTTGAACATCTTGGCCATGTTCTGTTATAATCTCCACCCGGCACAGCCAGAAGAGGACTGGCCACCCCTCATAGCCTGGTTCCTCTCTAGGTTTCTTCCTAGGTTTTGGCCATTCTAGGGAGTTTTTCCTAGCCACCGTGCTTCTACACCTGCATTGCTTGCTGTTTGGGGTTTTAGGCTGGGTTACTGTACAGCACTTTGATATATCAGCTGATGTAAGAAGGGCTATATAAATACATTTGATTTGATTTTGATTTATACCACCTACATGATCAAAACCTTGTGTAGTATGTCTCCACACAATGTAGGCCAGTGGCCTGGTAAGAATGTCGAAATCACTCTCTCTCTCTAACACAAGCACACCCTCTTGATTTCTCTTTCTCCTTTCACTATCTAAGCTAATTGAATTATAGCAGGTCTCCTCAGGTTCGGGCATCTGTGGGGGGACCGGGTTTCCCATGACCCACTTCTCTCACATTCCATTAGAGGCAGGAGGGTTGGCATCGCCGCGAGGTCAGCCGGTGTATTCCAGTTCCTCAGCAGTTTGGAAAGAGAGAGACATTCCTGAGACTTCTTAGGCTGACAACAGAAGAGAGAGAGAATCTGGCATGGGATTTAGAAAGGTAACACTGCAACCAGACAGTGTGGGTCGGCAATGGTCAAAGTATCACTACAATAGTATACAATAGTATAATATTTGGTTTTCTGTTGTGAAAATGTCTGAGATTACTCAAATTAACATAGAGACAATTTCCAACTTTGACCACAAGATGGAGCCCAATATCTTCTATATTCAATCTTCAAACCAAGATGCAATGCATGTCCTTTTCATGTATGTCTGAGCTCTAAAACTCACAATCAGATTTGTATGAAACATCTCAATAAAACATCAGACACCTTATCTGAAACAGAGGAGGCAGAGTGTGTGATTACACATGGGATATGATGACATTAAAACAGACAGTGGGAGTGAATGAGCTGACCGGATAGAGGTGCTGATTCACCCACACCATGTTATGTTTGATATTCACAGTGAAACCGTCCATGGATGCAACTGCTGCTGCAATGCTAAGATCTGGCACTGTATATTCTAATGAGAGGAGTCATCATGATACGGACACTTAATATACACAGTAGATTATAGTCTAGACTCATTTACACGGTTTTCCTGACCAGAGTTTTTTCTTGTCAGTTGAAATGTTCAGGAAAAACTCCAAGACCTAGTTATTAAGGCTACAAAAAAAAAATCCTGGTCAGATTGAGTGTTCAGGAAAACTCCTGGAAATGTCAAGTTGCTATAGAAGGGCAAAGAGGGAAGACCAGGCCCTAGAGACACTGTGGTTCTGTCCTCATTGCTCCCCCATAGAACCGCCACCTTGACATAAACCCATAACCCCAAGCCACATGACAAACAGCGCCAGATCAATGCTAGAATGTAGTCGTTGTAGCTGATGGATAGTTGCATGCATCTTATCCCCCTCGGTTAGCCCAGACCTCCAATGATTTATCCAGGGAGAACTTGTGCCGTTAACCCAGGGATGAGACACTTTTCCCTGGGATGAGCGAGATGAGCCAGGACCTAGGCTGGGGCTTCGTTTGACGAGTGTCAGCCTTGATTAGTCTGTCGTGAATGAAATTATGCCAACCTCCCCCTCCGGTAACAAATATCCAGCTTGACAGATTCATGAGGGCGCTAATGGACTAATATTTTCACCCGGCTGCATGCTAGGACTGGAGTATGTTATTTATCAAATGTTATTCATTTAGTGATATGGAAAGTCCTCCATGAGAGGACAGTATCATGATGCGTGATCCATTGACATATTTCAAAGGTCAAATCAAAGGTCAAATTGGGGGTGGTATATTTGTCCTCCACTGCATGTACAAGTGGGTAACCTGTATGTGTGTGAGGTGTGAAATGGAAAAGTGCTTTTGTATATCCCAACTCCCCCTGAGAGCGGAGTCAAGGCCAGGGATCAGCCATTATTCACCGCGACCCTGGAGCAATTAGGGTTAAGTGCCTTGCTCGAGGGCAGATAGACAGATTTTTCACCTTGTCGGCTCAGTGATTCGAACTAGCAACCTTTCGGTTACTGGACCAAAACTCTGACCACTAAGCACCATTTGTGGGGGTGGGCTGGGAATGGAAATAGGGATAGGTTATGTGTGTGTTAAGCAAATGTTCCTCAAGGTCAGAATTTTAGGGAAGGTTAGTTGCTCTAACGCATGGCTGTAGACACCATACGAGTCAACAGCCATGTATCAAGGAAAGAGGGTTACCTGAACCTAGATCTGTGCCTGCTGGAAGGCAACTTCCTGCTTGAGCAGCTGATATAGGGCTAGAGCACAGATAGACCTTCGCTGTGGAGCTACAGTCCAGAACCAGACACATAGATGTTCAATAGATGGCACTGTTACCCAGGCTCATTGCTCTCCCTTCCTCCCTCTCTCCCTCCCTTCCTACCTCTCTCTTTCCCACCCTCTCTCCTTCCTTCCCTCCCTCCCTCCATCCTTTCTCCCTCCATCCCTCCCCAGACCTACTCCAATCTGGCTGAGGTGAGTTAGGTTCAGGGAAATGAAAACTTTTCCAACAACTCCAGTATGATTCTCCTCACACAACCCAAACCATCCGTCGCTTAGAAAGCTACCAGGGTTGCCCCTAGCAACGCACAAAAATAATACATTTAGTAGGCCATATTTCTCAACAAATTAACACATTCAGATATTATTGGCATGGGTTTTGAAATGCATTTTTAATTTCAAGACATTTCCTCGGTGAGAAAACGGATCCATTTCAAATTGGACACGGGCGCTAAAACGGGATTAGTGATATAGAACGTTCCACCCGGTGCCTGAGACAATAGTTGCTGTGGTTGCTAGGAAACCCGTCCCTACCGTCTTTACCAGGAGGCTTACCACCTAGCCGAGCCGTGTGCCCATGCTAGATAGGGCATTCTTTCCTCATGATAGATAGAGGAGAAATGTAACCAGGCAACAGAACACAACCTCACAGCTGTTTAGGTTGCATATGAAATGGCACCCGATTCCCTATAAATGCACTACTTTTGACCCTCAGTCAAAAGGGCTCAAATGCAGTGCAATAGGGTGCTATTTCATAAGCAGACTTATACCTAAGAATAAACACCTCAACATGACAGGGAATATAACAAGTGACAAAGACTTTTCAAACTGATCAAACATTCACATCATAATAATGCTCTGTCATTGGTAAGAGAGGGTGAATGGAAAATCAAATCCTCCCTTGATATATAGGTGATAAATACAGATATTGGTTTCATGTGTTTGAATATGTTGACTCTCTGAATGTTCAGATAAATGGTTTATTATGATAGCAATGATCAGGCTGTTTGAGTGTGTCTAAATGCTACCCGGGTCCATCTGAACGGTGTCATTTTGTCTTTTCATCCATGCTATCCATCTGTTGCTATTCCATGCTATTCCATCCCTCTATCCCTTCATCCCTCCCTTGTTCATCCCATGCTGGTCCAGGAATGTTGTATATTTTGCAGCTTTGGGTGCTTTTTGGAAAATATTCCTCTATCTAACAGTGATGTGGTTTAGTGTAATCTCTAACAGAGCATGACGCACTGTAGGGCCACTTCAAATATGATAACAACAATACCACTCTCAAAGGTTTGTTAAGACTTAACACAGAACTTGGACCGCCTCAGGGTGCAGTGGCATAACACAAAACATGACAGGCTATGAAGTTTGATAATCTTTCTCACGTTTTACTATGTTCTATGTCAATAAGCATAACACAAAACATGACATATGAAGTTTAACTCATGTTATCCGATGTTCTATGTCAATAACGTTTTTCCCCTCCCAGTCGTACAGTAGTTGGGCTGAAGTGAGGCAAGGCGAGACACTATAAGGTGATATGGGGGGCCACTGCGCATTTGTTTTGAACGGGGACACCGTTTTGGTGTGGTGCCAGACTCTGGCTCCGACGGCACAGTTGCTCTCGTAAAATGCTTTGACACCCCCAATAAGTCGGCGAGGCAGAGTGCAATGTTTTACAGTGATTAAATCCCCCGGCCTGTTTGCAGTAAAACTGTAGGGCTCTCTCTTTCTGTCGCTCTCGCAATGATCTCTCTCTCTCCTCTCTCACTGTGTTGCTCTCTCTCTCTCTCTCTCTCTCTCTCGCTCCCTCTCTTCCTCTCTCTGTTGCTCCCCACAAACTCTTTAACCTCTCTCTCTCAGTGTGACCCAGACTCAGTGGGAGAGAGGTTAGTGAGGACAAGCCTGAGAATCCTGTTAAACATGATGGTTTAGACACTCATTACTGGACTGGATTAAAATGAAACTGACTGAATATAGATTATAGTTTTACTGTGTGTCCCTAGATTAGACTAACCTAGTATTATACAAATGTTTGGTTTGAGCAATATAATCTCAAAAATGTGTATACATGTAACCAATTGAATAATGAATAAAAGTTTTGCCGTAGGCCTACATTGTTTGGAAAAAATCCTTTTTGACAACCCAGTTGTCAGTTTGATGATTGTTTAGATGAATCTGCACTAAAATGTGTGACTCGTTGCTATAGGCAACATTCTCAAATGATGTAATCTTACACTACCTTGTTAGGATAGTAGTTCAACTGGACCTGCGTTTACAGTCGACGGGAAGAGTCCGGTAACAGTATCACATCACTGCCAGATTTCGGATCCTATTCTGATTCACAACAAAGTTTCAATGATACAGCTCTGACCTCCATCAGATGCCATGGTCATATGATAGAAACTCTTCCCCCTCCTGTCTGCTGCATTCACACCGTGGCACTGAGTCTTCATAGCCCACATTTGTCCTTCCGATGATGACTGATCGTTAAACCAAACGGCCTAATTGTTTAATTAGGTTGGTCAAAGGAGAAGTGACAGCTGCAGGGTGATTCATGTTGTTGCTACGTTTCCTGCTGTCAGCGGGGCGGTGGCGGGCGGTGGTGTGCAGGCGGGCGGAGGGGTGGCGAGGAGTGATGCGCCCTTTAGCAGGAGAGCTGGCATCTGTCACTCGTGTCAGGGTAATGGGGGAGCGAGAGGCTGCCAGGTGGAACTGGGTGGTTGGCTTTCTTTGTTTGTTTCTACACTGGGCTTAAACTTTCTCTCTCTCTGTTTCTCATTCCTATCTCACTTGTTAGAGTCACAGTGTGCGGTTTAGAAGAAAGGGAAAATAAACACATGTGAGGTAGTCTGTTTTACAGTGTGCAGTATCCGCTCTGTACTACTAACAGTTCTCCCATTGGGAGATTCTCAATTGGGAAAAAGTCCATCCTCGACTCCTCCATCCAGAAACCGATAAGCGGTCAAGGAGAGTGTCAATTTGTTAGTAGGCGTATTAAGGAGTATCCTCCCCTCCCGGATTACCTCCTTTGGTTAGAGGATGCACCAGAGTATCCAACCAGCGTCTATTGCAGAAGACTTTTGAAACCAGCCACGCCCCCTTTGAAACAGCTGTGCTTCTCTCGGAGGAGGAAAGCACATATTTAAAACAATACGATACATATCCTTTTATCTATAAAACGTCTAGCACAATTAGATTTTTTTTAAACAATTTTACACATTTATTTTGTTATTCCCTGTAAACGTAATTTGCACGATGACGCGCTAATGATTATGAAGAGTCTCATTTCTTACAAGCACATTTGTTTCCATGTTTTCTCTCCTCATTTATCTTTGACCTTTTTCAAAAGGAACATTTCCTGTTGTCCTCGGTTGGCTGGCGGTCATCTTTTGTTTCCGTCAAAGTCTTTGTCAGCCCAGACAGTGGGAAGTCAGTCAGTCACGTGTGTCTTCTCCGAGTGTGTAGTTTGTGTTATGCCTTGTTGAAGTTAAAGGTCCAATGCAGACATTTTAATCTCAATATCAAATCATTTCTGGGTAACAATTAAGTACCTTACTGGGATTGTTTTCAATTAAAATTGTAAAAAAAAGCAAAAGCTTCTTAGTAAAGAGTAATTTCTCAGGCAAGAATTTTACTAGGACTCTCTGGGAGTGGTTTGAGAGGGGAGGGACAAACTGAAAACTAGCTGTTATTGGAACTCTCTTTTTTGTTGGTCATCAGGCAGGCCAAAACTCCACCCCACCAAAACAGGCTGAAATTTCTGTATTTTCAAACAGCTCTTACACTAAAAGGGCATTATCAGAATTATCACAATTTCACAGCATTTTTCCAACCTCATAGTGTGGAACTACTAAAACACAGGAAAAAAAAAATGTTGATTGCAATGGACCTTTAATGCTCGGGAGCTTTTGGTTGAAATATTTCAGAACAAGATGATGGGATGAAGTTTCCTAGTTGTGGGGTGACATCCATTAGTGTGATGTTCCGAGCCCATCCTAAGGGGGAAGGGGAACGAAGCCAGCAGAGAGAGAAGACCCCTAAAAGGATTTCACTATCTGCCAATAGACTTTTCTCACTGGCAGCTGTGTCACCCACAACAAGTAGCTACACTACTTTCCAGAATCACATCACCTTAGGGCTGAAGTTGTTGATGCATGGAAGGATTTATGTTCCAGCTTTCTCTGATGTTCGCTTTAAAATGTGACCTGATTAAACACCTCAAGTCTCTCTCTCTCCCTCTCTATCGACCTCCTTCTCTTTCTCACACCTCTCTATCTATCTCTCTTCTCCGTCTCTCTCTTTTTCTTCCTTCTGTCTCACTGGTCTCTCTCTCTCCCCCTCTTTCTCTCTCTATCATACACTAACACGCTTCATCTTTTACAAGTCTGTAGATTGGGACAGGTGGTCTTTACATAATTGACCACATTGCTGTGTGGGCTCTTCTCCCTCCCCTGGCATGTGGGGCGGCTTTGCCGGCTAAAAGCAGCCATGCTGCTTCCATTGAACCCCTCAGCTGAACCCATCACACTGTATCTAGAGCTAAGAGCAGTCGCTAAGAGGAATCTCTCACAATCTCACAGACAAACTTTTGGGTAACTGCATAATGCATTATGATTCAGGTATAATGCATTGCAAGACTTGTCATAAGAATGTTATGACACCTTTATAATGGATTATTGATGACTGTCAGAAAAGCCCAACCTTGTGTGGTACTAATACTATGAAATGTTCTTCACGAAGGAATGAAATATCAAATAACATTGGCTCTGGTCCAAACAAACTGCCATAAGTAATTTATTACCCTGGTAATGGGTTTATCATGTAGAACAGTAGGTTGGGTTGGGTTCGGTGACAGTTGGGATAAACATGGTGTTGTAGTTTGATTCTGACATTCTCTGTTGGTGGCATCGTTGGTGTATTTATACTGGACAAAAATACAAAGGCAAGCTGTAAAGTTTTGTTCCCATGTTTCACGAGCTGAAATAAAAGATCCAGGAAATGTTCAATACGCACAAAAAGCTTATTTCACTCAAATTTAGTGCACAAATTTGCTTACATTCCTGTTAGTGAGCATTTCTCCTTTGCCAAGATAATCCATCCACCTGACAGGTGTGACATATCAAGAAGCTGATTAAACAGCATGATCATTAGTAAAAGGCCACTCTAAAATGTGTGGTTTTGTCACACAACACAATGCCACAGATGTCTCAAGTTTTGAGGGAGCTTGCAATTGGCATGCTGACTGTAGGAATGTCCAGCAGAGTTATTGACAGAAAATGTGATTTTCATTTCTCTACCATAAGCCGCCTCCAAACTTGTTTTAGAGAATTTGGCAGTATGTCCATCCGGCATCACAACCGCAGGCCACGTGTAACCACGCCAGCCTAGTACCTCCACATCCAGCCTTTTTACCTGCGGGATTGTCTGAGACCAGCCACCCGGACAGCTGATGAAACTATGGGTTTGCAGAACCAAAGAATTTCTGCACAAACTGTCAGAAACCATCTCAGGGAAGCTAATCTGCGTGCTCATCGTCCTCACCTGGGTCTTGACCTGACTGCAGTTCGGTGTCGTAACCAACTTCAGTGGTCAAATGCTACTCTTTGATGGCCACTGGCATGCTGGTGAAGTGTGCTCTTAACGGATGAATCCTGGTTTCAACGTGTATGGCGTTGTGTGGGCGAGCAGTTTGCTGATGTTAACGTTGTGAACAGAGTGCCCCATGGTGGTGGGGTTATGGTATGGGCAGGCATAAGCTACGGACACCAACCACAATTGCATTATATCAATGGCAATTTGAATGCACAAAGATACTGTGACCAGATCCTGAGGCCCATTGTCGTGCCATTCATCCCCACTTCTTCCATGGCCTGCATACTGACATGTTTGGGATGCTCTGGATCGACGTGTACGACAGCGTGATCCAGTTCCCACCAATATCCAGCAACTTCGCACAGCAATTGAAGAGGAGTGGGTCAAAATTCCACAGGCCACAATAAACAGCCTGATCAACTCTATGCGAAGGAGATGTACTGTGCTGCATGAAGCAAATGGTGGTCACACCAGATACTGACTGGTTTTCTGATCCACGCCCCTACTTTTTTAAGGTCTCTGTGACCAACAGATGCATATCTGTATTCATGTGAAATCCATAGATTAGGGCCTAAAGAAAGTATTTCAATTGACTGATTTCCTTATATGAACTGTAACTCAGTAAAATCTTTGAAATTGTTGCATGTTGCATTTATATTTTTGTTCAGTAGTATTTTATTAGGATCCCCATTAGTTGTTGACAAGGGTCCAAACAGGAATAAAACAATTCTTCATACCCTACATCGTAAAACAAAAAACAGTGCATCAAACGAGACATTGTGCATTTTACATATGTACACTGCTCTATTACTACATCCTGTATTTACAGTATAAAATGTACAATATTACAATGTGTGGGAGTGTGTAGAGTGTGTGTGTGTGTGTGTGTGTGTATGCGTGCGTGCGTGCGTGTGTGTGTGTCTCGTCACAGTCCGCGTTGTGATGCGAGGTGTTGTTTTATCAGTTTATCTGGTGTGTGATTTATATGGCCTACTGTATATTACAGTTGTAAGTCCCTGGAGCCAGTCGGTGGAGACATGCCACTCTCATGCCTCCGCGGCTGTAAATCACTACCATTGACAGACTGAATATTGGTCTGGGGAAATCTCTAGGTGTGTGTGTGTGCCTGCCCTGGGTTCCTCTCTCATGGGGAAACGTGCAGAGGGATGGATAGTGGGTCGAACTCAACAGAATATGTCAAAGATGCCACCAGAGACTCTGGGTTCGAGCCCAGGCTCTGTCGCAGCCGGCGGCAACCGGGAGGTCCATGGGGTGACGCACAATTGGCCCAGTGTCGTCCGGGTTAGGGAGAGTTTGGCCAGTAGGGATATCCTTGTCTCATCGCGCACTAGTGACTCCTGTGGCGGTCCGGGCGCAGTGCACACTAACCAGGTTGCTAGGTGTACGGTGTTTCCTCCGACACATTGGTGCGGCTGGCTTCCGGGTTGGATGCACGCTGTGTTAAGAAGCAGTGCGGCTTGGTTGGGTTGTGTTTCGGAGGACGCACGGCTCTTGACCTTCGCCTCTCCCGAGCCCGTATGGGAGTTGTATCGATGAGACAAGACAGTAACTACTAACAATTGGATACTACGGAATTGGGGAGAAAAAGGGGGTAAAATAAAAATAAATCTTTTTTTTTTTAAAGATGCTGACAGGCGTTTTACATTCATGTCTTCTAAGCTTTACATTGGTTTATAGTTATATCGATGAGCTCGTGGTGTTGAGTGTGTTTCTATATTTGTTGTGCAACCAGGCTGCTCTCAAACATCCCACTCTTCTGAAAAACGCCACTCAAACAGACAAGCTATAACACATTCTCGTTTTGGATAACTACCTAAAGCATTACCAAAATGTCGCTATGTTGCCAATAGCATGTTAAGTAGCTGACTTGCAGCACTGCGAACAATTGTGATTATTCACCAAGGGGACAAATGAGGACTTGTTGAAACAGTCTAGACATACCAGGGGAATGTAGACGTGACAGTGCGTGCACTAGAAGCATTTGGAGAAATTCAAGAAATGAGAAGTGATAGGTTGGGACAATATATAGGCCAATCATTTTATCACTTTCCCACTTTTCCTGTCCGTGAGAACTAATATTACAGAGTGAAACATATATAGTATGTAGATGCAGGGGCATTGCCCTCAACAGTCACATATAGAACAGAGACAAAATGGCTGAAATGGATCGTTAGAGGCAAATTGCAAACAAAGCACCATTCCAACAAACACAGTATCTGTAATGGCCTACATTATGAGATATGACAAGAATGTATGTGGGAAAGCTGTGCGTGTGAAAACAGTGGGACTATATGGTTGCTGGAGCTACAGTAGTTTATTCTTTTAGAGTCTCCTATGCTATGATGTTGAGGTTTCTGGAGATAACTTGGTGACTCGGTAGCAGAATGCCAAAATAAAGTATTGATGGAGTGGATATAATAGGAGATGTTTAGGTTAAGTGTAAATAAGGACACTTCCTCGTTCCACGTACAGTACCCTGAGTACAACTATCCAAGGTGCTGGACACCTCACATACTCTATGTATACAGATACTGCAGTAAAAATGTATTTGAAGCAGTTGCCATCCAGAAGAGTCAGAAAAAAAGAAAAGTTTTCCAATAATTGGGAGATTGTGTGTGTGTGTGTGCAACTCTTCACAGGAAGCTCATTAACACCGGAGCCATGGCAAATTCAACAGCTGATATACTGTAAGTGCTTCGGCTAACTATCTAAGAGTGTGGACAGGCTTAGATTGGAGTCATAGGTCTCTCAATTATTGAGAATGGATATTGTCATAGGAAGAGCCAGATAGAGGTTCCTCAGGGGACCAAGATAAACGTTCAGAGAAACCATGGATGAAAAGGAAAACTTCAACCGGGAATCACACATACTGTTAAACTTGATAACACAACCAATACATAAAACATCAGACAAAAACGGCATCTCTAGGGCTACGGTCAAGGAGAACAACAACTAAACAGCTCAACAATACAGCTTGAGTCTGAATCTCTGAGGTAAAGGTCAAGGAGAACAACAACTAAACAGCTCAACAATACAGCTTGAGTCTGAATCTCTGAGGTAAAGGTCAAGGAGAACAACAACTAAACAGCTCAACAATACAGCTTGAGTCTGAATCTCTGAGGTAAAGGTCAAGGAGAACAACAACTAAACAGCTCAACAATACAGCTTGAGTCTGAATCTCTGAGGTAAAGGTCAAGGAGAACAACAACTAAACAGCTCAACAATACAGCTTGAGTCTGAATCTCTGAGGT
Organism: Salvelinus alpinus; assembly: GCF_045679555.1. Lineage (NCBI taxonomy): Eukaryota > Metazoa > Chordata > Actinopteri > Salmoniformes > Salmonidae > Salvelinus > Salvelinus alpinus. The sequence goes on from NC_092091.1 coordinate 66,558,916, forward strand.
AAAGGTCAAGGAGAACAACAACTAAACAGCTCAACAATACAGCTTGAGTCTGAATCTCTGAGGTAAAGGTCAAGGAGAACAACAACTAAACAGCTCAACAATACAGCTTGAGTCTGAATCTCTGAGGTAAAGGTCAAGGAGAACAACAACTAAACAGCTCAACAATACAGCTTGAGTCTGAATCTCTGAGGTAAAGGTCAAGGAGAACAACAACTAAACAGCTCAACAATACAGCTTGAGTCTGAATCTCTGAGGTAAAGGTCAAGGAGAACAACAACTAAACAGCTCAACAATACAGCTTGAGTCTGAATCTCTGAGGTAAAGGTCACGAACAACAACGTGTTGATTTGTGGTACAGGAGTTTCCCCTAAATCCCCTCTTTAGGCCTGGCCCTGTTATGTTTGTTAACTCACAACACACCATGAAGGGTGTGACCTTTCCCCTCCTAACCCTGCTACACACACGCATACGCGCACACACACACACACACACACACACACACACACACACACACACACACACACACACACACACACACACACACACACACACACACACACACACACACACACACACACACACACACACACACACACACACACACACACACACACAGCTATTCTATTGTGGCCTCAGGGCGGCTAACTTCCCCTCTGACTGACGAACAAGTCCTCTGTGATTCTGACTCCAGTCCAGTGGGGTCTGGCCTGGGGGGAAGGAAGGAGGTAGTATTTCCCATCAGGAAAGTCAAATCTTGCCAACTGTCAGCAGATCTGGAGTTATTCCTAAAACAACTCAAAATAAAACAGCCTAACCTTTATGTACCTGTTTTGTCTTCACTTACTGTACAACTAGTCTCAGTTATCTGAGTCCTGTTATCTGCTGTGTTATTGAATGGTGAGTTAGAGGGACGTCCCTGCTTCACTATACACAGTATCTGTGTCTTTATAACACACCAACATGGTTCTCCTACTCTTTTCACACTGTTTTGCTGACCCAATCCGTACTATGCTGCCTTGGATATTTTCAGCATAGTTCCAGAAACTATGTTGGATTGCGTAACTAGGCCAGCCCAGTACGGCTTGGTTGGGCTCAGTAGTGTAGAAAGGGTATCAGAGGATGTTATGGTCCTTCTAAAGGTGAAGTGTGTGTTTTCTGTCATGTGACTCTGCTTGAGGGCCCATGTGGGTTCCCTCTGTGGATTCCTCCCTAACAGATGGTTATGGGCTGTGTCTCTGTGTCTCTCTCTTTCTCTCTCTATCTCTCACTTCCTCTCTCTCTCTGTGTCTCTATCTCTCTGTCTCTCTGTGTGTCTCTCTCTCTCTTTCTTTCTATCTAATTTTCTGTCTGTCTGTCTGTCTGTCTGTCTGTCTGTCTGTCTGTCTGTCTGTCTGTCTGTCTGTCTGTCTGTCTGTCTGTCTGTCTGTCTGTCTGTCTGTCTGTCTGTCTGTCTGTCTGTCTGTCTGTCTGTCTGTCTGTCTGTCTGTCTGTCTCTCTCTCTCTCTCTCTCTCTCTCTCTCCCTCTCTGTCTGTCCCTATCTCTCCCTCTCCGTGTCTCTCCCTCTCCGTGTCTCTCCCTCTCTGTGTCTCTCCCTCTCTGTGTCTCTCTGTGTCTCTCCCTCTTTGTGTCTCTCTGTGTCTCTCCCTCTCTCTGTGTCTCTCTGTGTCTCTCTGTGTCTCTCTCTCTCTATGTGTGTGTGTCTCTCTCTCTCTCTCTCTCTCTCTCTCTCTCTCTCTCTCTCTCTCTCTGTGTCTATCTCTCTCTCTCTGTCTCTCTCTGTCTCTCTCTCTCTCTCTCTCTGTATATGTGTGTGTCTACTGTACAACAACCCTATGGTACTAGTATGTTATTAGTACAGTAGGTGTCCTGTGGGCGACCTCATCCTAGTGAATGGTTTATCAGTACAAAGGGAATTATTTAGCCAGGGCCTTTATCCCATACTGACCTATATTTTACATTGAATTACTTGTTGCTTATCATTTTGCTTTAATTGTAATGTTTTACCTCAGGTAACAATCGGAACAATCAGTCTAGACAACCTACAATCAATTCAGGACAAATATTCCTACGCTGACCTATTTTCTGACTAGACCAGACTGAATCAACAGTGCATATTTTGGGGTAAATGTGAAACATGCAGGACGGACCCATTGTTATTGTATCATACAGTACATAATGGTCATTCTTCTTACGGATAATTAGAGGGATAACAGTGAATATTAAAATGTCTTATGACAATGTCAGAAATAGTTAGCTAGATCAGGTGAAAATGTAAAACTTGACAGAGTCAAGAGATGTTAAAACTAATTTCCCGAACCCCAAAAGGCACAATTAAAGGGGATAGGTGTCTATCTATCCCCTTTAAAACAACGTACTGAAATCAGTATTCAGACATTTCTCTTACACAATGACCTTTCCTTGAGGTGTAGGTTGTGCTATATTTGATGTTGCACAAAAGCAGAATCTTTAGTAGCTTGAATGAAACTAACTGTCCACTGGCGCATTCAGCAGATGGATACACAATTATGTTGAACAGTGTGTGTGTAGCAGTGGAAAGGTCATATCCTTTATGGTTGGTTGGTTGGTTGTGTGCACGCGTGCGTGTGTGTGTGTGTGTGTGTGTGTGGGACAGGTATAAGCCAGAGGAACTGTTCTGGTATTAGCCAGAGGATCTGTTCTTGTCCCTCTGTGCTGTGGACAGTGATGTTAGCCTACTTTGCATGTGTTTGTTGTCTAGGGGTTGTTCAGCTCAGGTTTGTGGCAGAGCTAACCTCTGTTTTGCATTTTCATTTGGGTTTAAAATACATTAATAAAATATTCATTTTGCATGCAATTTGCATTCATGTCAGTTCCCATAAGGGCAACGTCAACGTCACATCACTACAATATTTCTGGCAAGTGTTACAGGTTATTTTTTGCGGCTTGGTTGCAGAATATGTTGTTAATGACAATTCCATTTTTCATAAGGTGTTAGAAATGTACACTGCTCAGTCTCACACTCTCCCTACAACAATAATATAATAAAGTGACAAGGAATAATCAGGGGACAGAAATGTGCCATTAGGAACACCCTTAGCAATTTGAATATCGTTGCAATTTGGCAGAAACCTTGCTTGAACTATGAGAAATGATTATGTGTTTAATCACTTTATTCTCAAACTGATGCGGAAGCCTCACAGCACAGGTGTCACTACAAACCTTCTTCTCACTATCCATCCCTACAATACTACTAGCTTCACAAGCATCCCATTCTCCGACTTCTCACTGCAGAGCAAAACAGCACTGCCCATAATTAAATAAGTCTATCAGCTGAGTGAAAGATATGATTACATCCACTGACTCTGTTTTTACAGTATATTCCTTAGGGCTGTAGCTCCTGCCTAGGAAATCTTGTTAACCTACAGGGCCATTCATTAATATTGCATCATCCTCTCATACTGTCTGTCTGTCTGCCTGCCTGTCTGTCTGTCGGTCTCTGTGTGTGTTTGTGTGTGTGTGTAATGGCTTATTGTGGAAAGGTGTTTACAGAGGAGTTGTCAGGACGTGCAGAGTGCGAGTGTGTGCCTTAGGGGCCGCTCCACTCCTATGCAGTAGTAATTAAAGAATCCTCCAAATAGGCCTAGTTTGAGAGAAAAGACAATTACTGTAAATTATTTAAAGGGTTTAATATTTCAAATTAGAGCCAATCGAATTACCAAACTAATTTCCTACAGACAAGCCCTCTATCTACGCAGCTCTCACACAGGAAGGATTCAAGAAAGGCAGTATCTTGGAATCACCTTCATGTTATTGTTTAAGATGAACTGGGCTGTTGCCACGACAACGCCGGGGAGGTATGGGTTGCCTCAGCCTACCTAATTTCTTGTTTCCTGAAATAGCCCCGTAGCACTTTAAATTGTTTAAACAGATAACTGGAAATCTGGCCCTGTGCCAGGAGTATGCCCCACTGCCACATGGGATATTAGAGGCGGCACAAACAGAGGCCCGGCCACTGCGAGGGAATAGGTCCAGCAGCCAGCGAGTCACATCTCCCGATCAGTCGCTTTCAACCAGCCCGGCCTGCTAATTGTCTTCATCTCAGTCAGCGAAGGTCTCCCATTTGCTATCGAATTAGACCAATAAGGAGCTAAGTCATAGGGGGCTGTTGTTGGAGTGGAGGGGGAGGGTTGATGTCTTTGACTTTAGCCAAGTGTAGGCTAGATAATTAGATAATAAATGAATGCTGTCTAGTTCATCGAATAGGCTTGGCTGTCATAAGATAGTGTAATAATAGTGTGACATTAAAACCAAGACAGGAACATGTTCTGTTGACTATTAGTTATATTGTTTTCATGGCATTATTACTCAGAAGAGGGCATTCCACACACACTCTCTCTCTCTCTCTCTCTCTCTCTCTCTCTCTCTCTCTCTCTCTCTCTCTCTCTCTCTCTCTCTCTCTCTCTCTCTCTCTCTCTCTCTCTCTCTCTCTCCCTCTCTCTCTCCCTCTCCCTCTCCCTCTCCCTCTCCCTCTCCCTCTCTGGCTGCTGGGGTCTGGGGGAGATAATTATCAGCTACATTGGCAGCAGTTTCCATGTCCCTCCAGTCCCCCAGCGAGCCAGCCAAGTCCCCTTGATGAAAGCCATCAGTCACTGCTGACCAACGGCTCTGGTCACTGGACTGTGAAGGGGATGTCTCTATAAGCACCTCTCTGCCCACCGCCAAATTTTGATTTAATGCCTTTAATTCCCACCTTCCCGGGGCTTATCAAAAGGTTAGTTCAGGAGCACCCTGACAAGTTTATAAGGGCCTTGTTGGGTGTTTGGCTGGGGGAGACTGCAATGCAATTGCTTTGGACTCCGTACACACAAGCAATGTATGGCTTGCTGAATGCATCTGTTGGTGGTTGTTGGTTACCACCGGGGCTGTTGGTGGTTGTTGGTTACCACCGGGGCTGTTGGTGGTTGTTGGTTACCACCGGGGCTGTAGGTGGTTGTTGGTTACCACCGGGGCTGTTGGTGGTTGTTGGTTACCACCGGGGCTGTTTTTAATTGTTGGTTACCACCGGGGCTGTTGGTGGTTGTTGGTTACCACCAGGACTTTTGGTGGTTGTTGGTTACCACCGGGGCTGTTGGTAATTGTTGGTTACCACGGGGGCTGTTGGTGGTTGTTGGTTACCACTGGGGCTGTTGGGGGTTGTTGGTTACCACCGGGTCTGTTGGTGGTTGTTGGTTACCACCGGGGCTGTTGGTGGTTATTGGTGGTTGTTGGTTACCACTGGGGCTGTTGGTGTTGTTGGTTACCACCGGGGCTGTTGGTGGTTGTTGGTTACCCACGGGGCAGTTGGGGGTAGTTTGTAGTTGTTGGTTACCACCGGGTCTGTTGGTGGTTGTTGGTTACCACCGGGGCTGTTGGTGATTGATGGTGGTTGTTGGTTACCACCAGGGCTGTTGGTGGTTGTTGGTTACCACCAGGGCTGTTGGTGGTTGTTGGTGGTTGTTGGTTACCACCGGGTCTGTTGGTGGTTGTTGTTTACCACCAGGGCTGTTGGTGGTTTTGGTTACCACCGGGTCTGTTGGGGGTTGTTGGTTACCACCGGGGCTGTTGGTGGTTGTTGGTTACCACCGGGGCTGTTTGTGGTTGTTGGTTAACACTAGGGCTGTTGGTGGTTGTTGGTTACCACCGGGGTTGTTGGTGGTTGTTGGTTACCACCGGGGCTGTTGGTGGTTGTTGGTTACCCCCGGGGCTGTTGGTGGTTGTTGGTTACCACCGGGGCTGTTGGTGGTTGTTGGTTACCCCCGGGGCAGTTGGTGGTTGTTGGTAGTTGTTGGTTACCACCGGGGCTGTTGGTGATTGATGGTGGTTGTTGGTTACCACTGGGGCTGTTGGTGGTTGTTGGTTACCACCAGGGCTGTTGGTGGTTGTTGGTTACCACCGGGGCTGTTGGTAGTTGTTGGTGGTTTTGGTTACCACCGGGTCTGTTGGTGGTTGTTGGTTACCACCAGGGCTCTTGGGGGTTGTTGGTTACCACCGGGTCTGTTGGTGGTTGTTGGTTACCACCGGGGTTGTTGGTGGTTGTTGGTTACCACCGGGTCTGTTGGTGGTTGTTGGTTACCACCGGGGTTGTTGGTGGTTGTTGGTTACCCCCGGGTCTGTTGGTGGTTGTTGGTTACCACCGGGGTTGTTGTGGTTTGTTGGTTACCACCGGGGCAGTTGGTGGTTGTTGGTTACCACAGGGGCTGTTGGTGGTTGTTGGTTACCACCGGGGCTGTTGGTGGTTGTTGGTTACCACCGGGGCTGTTGGTGGTTGTTGGTGGTTGTTGGTTACCACCGGGGCTGTTGGTGGTTGTTGGGAGTTGTTGGTTACCACTGGGGCTCTTGGGGGTTGTTGGTTACAACCGGGGCTGTTGGGGGTTGTTGGTTACCACCGGGGCTGTTGGTGGTTATTGGTGGTTGTTGGTTACCACCGGGGCTGTTGGTGGTGGTGGTGGTGGTTTTGGTTACCACCGGGTCTGTTGGTGGTTGTTGGTTACCGGCAGGGCTCTTGGTGGTTGTTGGTTACCACCGGGTCTTTTGGTGGTTGTTGGTTACCACCGGGGCGGTTGGGGGTTGTTGGTTACCACCAGGGCTCTTGGTGGTTGTTGGTTACCACCGGGGCTGTTGGGGGTTGTTGGTTACCACCAGGGCTCTTGGTGGTTGTTGGTTACCACCGGGGCTGTTGGGGGTTGTTGGTGGTTGTTGGTTACCACCAGGGCTGTTGGTGGTTGTTGGCATTACAGTCATATATTCTTTAGTGAGAGCATGTTGGTGCTCTACACATTCGCAAACACACCCAAACAAACACACACACACACACACACACACACACACACAACCCTCTCCTGCCCCCAAACATACACACACTGGGAGTAAGAATTATGTTTGACTGAGTGAGATCAATGTGTGGAAAATGTAACATATGCTCTTGGTGACTGTCTAGATGAAGAGTGATGTCTTGGGGAGTGACATGTTGAAAATAACATGGAGGGAGAGCGGATATTCCCATGATTGTAGATAACACACAAACATTTAGAGTGGATAGTTTTCTTGACTCTGTTGATAGCCTGCTTAAATCAGTCGGTTTCAACCAGGCTAATCCACCAACGTTCAGTCAGTTTCAACCAGGCTAATCCACCAACGTTCAGTCAGTTTCAACCAGGCTAATCCACCAACGTTCAGTCAGTTTCAACCAGGCTAATCCACCAACGTTCAGTCAGTTTCAACCAGGCTAATCCACCAACGTTCAGTCAGTTTCAACCAGGCTAATCCACCAACGTTTTTCCTACACATACATGGGTCTCTGTCAATCACCCTCATCATGTCTTCTTATGGAGTGATTTACACAAAATATATTCTGATCGAAAGGTAGTCATAATAAGATGCAGCTGCCATACTCGTACACACACACGCACGCACACACACGCACACGCACACACACACACACACACACACACACACACACACACACACACACACACACACACACACACACACACACACACACAGAAATGCTTCCATGATTTCATGAGTGGTGTGTAAAACAGATCGGATTTATCTGAGCCTCGGATTTATCTGTCAGCACCAATTTATGACTGTCATCATCATTATCATTGGGAGTAATGTCTTTGGAGTACATATGGAGCAGTAAATTCTATTCCTGGTTGGGTTGTTAATGGTGAATATTACTCGTACACAGCCTATCTAACAGACATGTCATACACTGTCTGTCTGAGTACATAATCTGGTTATAGGATGGATATGCCTGAGGATCCTCCCTATCTAGAACATATGGGAGAGCAAGATAGCTTTTATTTAGGGGGAATTGGGATACTGTTGTATGTCTCTATAAGAAGAAAAAAAATGATGGTGATTATGTTGATGGTGATCATGATTTTGTTGTTGATGATGAAAACATCAATTGTGGAACTCTTCCTTTATATATTATGGGCTTGTTAGGAATGACTTACAAAGACAAGCACTTTGATATTCACTACACTCTTAAAAAAGGGGTTCCAAAAGGGTTCTTCGGCTGTCCCCATAGGTCGGGTTCTACATGGAACTCAAAAGGGTTTTACCTGGAACCAAAAGGGTTCTTTAAAGGGTTCTCCTATGGGGATAGTCGAAGCACCCTTTCAGTGTTCTAGACAGCACCTTTATTCCTACGAGTGTACTGTAGGCCTAATAAAGCATTGTCACCATATGCTTGCGGCTGTTCAATATGATTACCCATAGGGGCTTCCTCTCCTCAGCCAGAGTGACAAACCATCAAATGGAGAACATAAAAGTTTACTAGTAGAGTTGTGAGAATGGCACGGATGAAAGAACCTGTATTCAAAAGGACTCCTTTTCTTTGTACTGTGGCATGCACATTTAAACCAATATTCTCCAACATAACATAGTGACCTGGATCTGATCTGAAGCCTGTGTGGAGGAAACCAAATAATGAAAGTAGCTATAGTTCCAGAGGATTTTGTATCCTTAGATAATTAAAGATGTGCCAAACCGATTCCTCTGTGAGCCGTAACCATGTAAGTGAAAGTTTGATTTATTTTATTTTATTTTAGAAAAGAGGATTTGGATTTGTGATTCTATATCAGACTCGTCATGGTTGAGGAAATAACTATCAAAGACTGGAGAAACAATAATTCTCCCCAATCCCGAATGAAAAGGAAATGCATTTCTAAGATCTCTGAGCCAGATATGCCTTTTTGTTTTGCTAGAGGTAATTACTTTGCTGCATTTAATAACTGCTCTTTTTACATGTTCTCGAATCAAAACAAGACTGGAAACGTTTTATTCAAAACAAGTTATTTAATGAATGTAGGTCAGATCATTCTATATATATATAAAGACATCTGCATATTTCTCTATTTAATTTTAAAACAAATTTTGTTGTTGTTGGATGTCTGCCATATCTGCCAAGATAGAATTTAACGTGGACAAAATAAGGACGGAATTATGATACCACTTATGTAGAGTACTTGTGAATGTATTAAAATACTATACTGAACAAAAATATAAACGCAACATGCAACAGTTTCAACAATTTTACTGTGTTACAGTTCATATAAGGAAATCAGTCAATTTAAATAAATAAATTAGGCCCTAATCTATGGATGTAATTTGAATGGGCATAGGCCCACCCACTTGGGAGCCAGGCCCAACCTCTGGGGAGCCAGGCCCAGCCAATCAGAATGAGTTTTTCCCCACAAAAGGGCTTTATTGCGGACAGTAATACTCCTCAGTTTCATCGGCTGTCCGGTTGGCTGGTCTCAGACAATCCGGCAGGTTGTGAGGCCGGTTGGGCGTACTGCAAAATTCTCTAAAATGACGTCGGTGGCGGCTTATGGTAGAGAAATTAACATTAAATTGCATGCTCCCTCAAAACTTGAGACATCTGTGGCATTGTGTTGTGTGACAAAACTGCAAATGTTAGTGTCCTTTTATTGTCCCCAGCACAAGGTGCACCTGTGTAATAAGCTTATTGATATGCCCCACCAACAGGGATGTATACAAAGTTGTGCACAACATTTGAGAGAAATACGTTTTCTGTGCGTATGGAAAACTTCCGGGATCTTTTATTTCAGCTCATGAAACATGGGACTAAGACTTTACATGTTGCATTTATATTTTTGTTCAGTATAGTTTGGGCTAAATGAAGAAAACGAACAGTTCTTATATGAGATTGGCACCCTGGCCCATCCTCTTTCCCCGCCTCCCCGGAACTTTTGTGTGTCCTCAAACTGACCTTTGATTGCAGTAGTGAGGAAACATGACCTATACAGTAAGGCAACCAACTACTTTGAAGCGCAACTTTGTTTTAATGTTAGGATATTATGTTTACTCAGATAACCCAATTCCATCCTGTTTAATATTCATACTGCCAGTATGATCCTAATTTACTCTCAACATCATGGCATAATGTAACTGGCCACATAAGGACTCAAGCTTGTTTTAGTTTATTTTTGTATTGTTCAATTCTTCATTTTTTTTATCTTAAAAATAAACCAGAATTCCTAGGAGATGACTAAAGAACATGTGCAGCCACAACGCTTAGCGATAATGAGGCAGACTACAAACTAAAGAGCGAAGAACTAAAGACAACAACACAACTCGTTTCTGAAGTAGTGTGTGTGTGTGTGTCTTCTGGGCGGTTGAAGCAGCCTTGAGTGTGTAGTTAAGCTAAGTGCTGCATACCCACTGATGGCTCTGTATCGAACAGACGGTGTTGTCTGCCACTCCAGGCCATTCACGCAGACTCTCGGCAGAGGAGAGTGAAATATGAACAGCTGTCTCCTTTTGCAATTAATCTTATTCTGCTGTCCAGCAATGAGGTATGGTCCTGTATCAAGGTTATTAAAGTTCTGTGTTTTTATATTAGTTTTAGTTTACTATAATAACCTTGTCTTGTATTACCGTATTGATCGCTTGGCAGGACTGTAATATACTGTATTATTGACAGAGAAAAAAGGAAAACATTATTGATAGAAACAGTTCTCAATGCCACCGAGGTAGTCAAAGGACGATCTCACTGAAGGACAAGTTCATAGCACTGTATGACACTGTACTGCCCATAGTTCAACTATACCATCATGGTATTAGCCTGACCATGAACTTTCTTATTATCGCCATCGCCTCACGTCTGCACTGACTATCCAATGAGTTCTACAGCAACGAAGGCAATAGTTGACCACTAACACTGTAGCGTTCCTATCTTCTTCTAGACTTTGCTGAGAAACGCAGTGAAACTGGCTTCAGTGGAATCCTTCACTCAGATATTACAGGGCCAGAGGAGGTCATGTAATCATTTGAGTCTCACAATTTTGTAGTGCATTGAATATCTAAATACCTACTGCTCTGTGGCCGGCGAAGCCTGAGATGCACTGACAATATTACCTCTAATATTAGAGATCTAGACTGGATCTGTCGATGTTAATACCTGGAACAGTTCCCCTCTATCTCAACTTACAGCAGCCAGCCACTCAGGTCAGAACTCATATTCCAAAAACCTGAAAAGTTTCAAAAAGTTGTATTTCTCCTGTTGGCAAAGTGCAGACTGTGAAGTGAAGAAAATGATTGTGGAAGCCAGACAAATTTACACCTTGGCGGAATATCATGAGTCCTGCAATTTCACACAGACCCAGTTTTTTGCTCCACAGAAACAGCCAGGAAAACAGCCAAGTCTGCCACTTTCCAGATGGAGGGTATGCTTATGAATAATGACTAACTCCGAAAGTTGACTCTGACTGCCGGTGTTACAATGTTAGCTAAGGCGCACATTTTCATCCACATTACTTACATAACAGAGGATAACTAATTGTGTGTTCATTTGTTGCCAAGGTTTCTTCATTGTTACCAAGCACAGGGCTTGAAAGGTAACAAGAATAAGCAATTACAGTATGACAGCATGGTAATATACTGAAGAGGCTATTTGTTTACTGACATGAACAACACATACTATCAGGTATGAAGGTAAGACCCAGATGCAGACAACGTCGAATTAACAATGGTTTAATAATCCAACAGGGGGAGGCAATAGACAGGTCAAGGCAGGCAGGGGTCAGTAAACCAGAGGTGGGGCAATGGTACCGGATGGCAGGCAGGCTCAGGGTCAGGGCAGGCAGAGGTCAATAATCCAGAGGTGGGGCAAAGGTACAGGTCGGTAGGCAGGCTCAGGGTCAAGACAGGCAAGGGTCAAAACCAGGAGGGCGAGAAAAAGAGAGACTGGAAAAGCAGGAGTTGAGACACAAAACACGGGTTGACTTGACAAACAAGACAAACTGGCAACAGACAAACAAAGAACACAGGTATAAATACACAGGGGATAATGGGGGAAGATGGGCGACACCTGGAGGGGGGTGGAGACAATCCCAAATACAGGTGAAACAGATCACGGTGTGACACATACATTGCATTCGGAAAGTATTCAGACTCCATTACATTTTGTTACGTTACAATTTTATGCTAAAATTGATCTAGACTGGTTAAATTACACACAATACTACACACAATACCCCATAAAAAGTTTTTTTTAAATGTTTGCAAATGTAATAAAAATTAAAATAAAAAACTGAAATATCACAAGCTACAAGCTTGGCGTACCTGTATTTGGGCAGTTTCAAATCCAATTTTATTTGTCACGTGTGGAATACAACAGGTGTAGTAGACCTTACAGTGAAATGCTTATTTACAAGCCCTTAACCAACAGTGCAGTTTTAATAAAATACCCCCCAAAAAGTAAAAGATATAGAATTTCTCTATTTAATTTAAAAACAATATTTTTGTTGTTGTTGGATGTCTGCCATATCTGCCAAGATAGAATTTAACATGGTGTCAAGGTAATAAGCAGTACATTTAAATGTTGTATTTTAGTTAACCTTAATTTAACTAGGCAAGTCAGTTAAGAACAAATTCTTAGTTACAATGACGGCCTATCAAAACACAAAAGGCCTCCTGCCTGAGATTGAAAAAAAACAACAACAAAAAAACAATATAAATATATAGGACAAAACACACATCACAACAAGAGAGACAACACAACACTACATAAAGAGAGACCTAACACAACAACATAGCAAGGCAGCAACACATGACAACACAGTATGGTCGCAACACAACATAACAACATGGTAGCAACACAACATGGAAGCAGCCCAAAACATGGTACAAACATTATTGGGCACAGTCAACAGCACAAAGGTCAAGAAGGTAGAGACAACAATACATCACACAAAGCAGCCACAACTGTCAGTAAGAGTGTCCATGATTGAGTCTTTGAAAAAAGATGGCCGAATGGTGAAGAACATCTAGCCGCCCGAGAGCACCATTACCTGCCGATCTATAAATGATGTCTTCGTAATCTAGCATGGGTAGGATGGTCATCTGAATCAGGGTTAGTTTGGCAGCTGGGGTGAAAGAGGAGCGATTACGATAGAGGAAACCAAGTCTAGATTTAACTTTAGCCTGCATCTTTGATATGTGCTGAGAGAAGGACAGTACACCGTGTAGCCATACTCCCAAGTACTTGTATGAGGTGACTACCTAAAGCTCGAAACCCTCAGAGGTAATAATAACACCTGTGGGAAGAGGGGCATTCTTCTTCTTACCAAACCACATGACCTTTGTTTTGGAGGTGTTCAGAACAAGGTTAAGGGTAGAGAAAGCTTGTTGGACACTAAGAAAGCTTTGTTTTAGAGCATTTAACACACAATCCGGGGAGGGGCCAGCTGAGTATAAGACTGTATCATCTACATATAAATGGATGAGAGAGCTTCCTACTGCCTGAGCTATGTTGTTGATGTAAATTGAGAAGAGTGTGGGGCCTAGGATTGAGCCTTGGGGTACTCCCTTGGTGACAGGCAGTGGCTGCGACAGCAGATTTTCTGACTTTATACACTGCACTCTTTGAGAGAGGTAGTTAGCAAACCAGGCCAAAGACCCCTCAGAGACACCAATACTCCTTAGCCGGCCCACAAGAATGGAATGGTCTACCGTATCAAAAGCTTTGGCCAAGTCAATAAAAATAGCAGCACAATATTGCTTAGAATCAAGGGCAATGGTGACATCATTGAGGACCTTTACGGTTACAGTGACACACCCATAACCTGAGTGGAAACCAGATTGCATACCTGAGAGAATACAGTACTATAGACATCAAGAAAGCCAGTCAGTTGAATCTTGACAAGTTTTTCCAACACTTTTATAAACAGGGCAAAATAGAAATAGGCCTATAACAGTTAGGATCAGCTTGATCTCCCCCTTTAAATAAAGGACAAACTGAGGCTGCCCTCCAAGCAATGGGAACCTCGCCAGAAAGGAGAGACATGTTAAAAAGGTTGGAGATAGGCTTGGCGATGATAGGGGGAGCAACCTTAAAGAGGAAAGGGTCTAAACCATCTGACCCAGATGTTTTTTGGGGTCAAGTTTAAGGAGCTCCTTTAGCAGCTCGGACTCAGTGAATGCCTGCAGGGAGAAGCATCGGGGATAGTCGCATTAGAAGGGGTGGGACATGAGGAAATGTTGGACGGGCAAGGAGGCATGGCTGAGTCAAGTATAACAATAGCGGAGATATATACAGGGGGTACCGGTTGGTACAGAGTCAATGTGGGGCACCGGTGTCAAGGTAATTGAGGTAATATATACAGTTGAAGTCGGAAGTTTACATACACCTTAGCCAAATACATTTAAACTCAGTTTTTCCCAATGCCTGACATTTAATCCTAGTAAAAATTTGTTAGGAACACCACATTATTTTAAGAATGTGAAATGTCAGAATAATAGTAGAGAGAATGATTTATTTCAGCTTTTATTTCTTTCCTCACATTACCAGTGGGTCAGAAGTTTACATTCACTCAATTAGTATTTGGTAGCATTGCCTTTAAATTGTTTAACTTGGGTCAAATGTTTCAGGTAGCCTTCCACAAGCTTCCCACAATAAGTTGGGTGAATTTTGGCCCATTCCTCCTGACAGAGCTGGTGTAACTGAGTCAGGTTTTTAGGCCTCCTTGCTCTCACACGATTTTCAGTTCTGCCCACAAATCTTCTATAGGATTGAGGTCAGGGCTTTGTGATGGCCACTCCAATACCTTGACTTTGTTGTCCTTAAGCCATTTTGTCACAACTTTGGAAGTATGCTTGGGGTCATTGTCCATTTGGAAGACCCATTTGCGACCAAGCTTTAACTTCCTGACTAATGTCTTGAGATGTTGCTTCAATATATCCACATAATTTTCCGTCCTCATGATGCCATCTATTTTGTGAAGTGCACCAGTCCCTCCTGCAGCAAAGAACCCCCACAACATGATACTGCCACCCCGTGCTTCACGGTTGGGATGGTGTTCTTTGGCTTGCAAGCTTCCCCCTTTTTCCTCCAAACATAACGATGGTCATTATGGCCAAACAGTTCCATTTTTGTTTCATCAGACCAGAGGACATTTCTCCAAAAAGTATGATCTTTGTCCCCATGTGCATTTGCAAACCGTAGTCTGGCTTTTTTATGGCAGTTTTGGAGCAGTGGCTTCTTCCTTGTTGAGCGGCCTTTCAAGTTCTGTCGATATAGGACTCGTTTTACTATGGATATAGATACTTTTGTACCGGTTTCCTCCAGCATCTTCACAAGGTCCTTTGCTGTTGCTCTGGGATTGATTTGCGCACCAAAGTACGTTCATCTCTAGGAGACAGAACGCGTCTCCTTCCTGAGCGGTATGACGGCTGCGTGGTCCCATGGTGTTTATACTTGCGTACTATTGTTTGTACAGGTGAACGTGGTACCTTCAGCCGTTTGGAAATTGCTCCCAAGGATGAACCAGACTTGTGGATGTCTACAATTTTTTTTCTGAGGTCTTGGCTGATTTATTTTGATTTTCCCATGATGTCAAGCAAAGAGGCACTGAGTTTGAAGGTAGGCCTTGAAATACATCCACAGGTACACCTCCAATTGACTCAAATGATGTCAATTAGCCTATCAGAAGCTTCTGAAGCCATGACATCATTTTCTGGAATTTTCCAAGCTGTTTAAAGGCACAGTCAACTTAGTGTATGTAAACTTCTGACCTACTGGAATTGTGATACAGTGATTTATAAGTGAAATAATCTGTCTGTAGACAATTGTTGGAAAAATTACTTGTGTCATGCACAAAGTAGATGTCCTAACCGACTTGCCAAAACTATAGTTTGTTAACAAGAAATTTGTGGAGTGGTTGAAAAACGAGTTTCAATGACTCCAACCTAAGTATATGTAAACTTCTGACTCCAACTGTACATGTAGGTAAAGTTATTAAAGTGACTCTGCATAGATAATAACAGAGAGTAGCAGCAGCGTAGAAAGGGCAATGCAAATGGTATTGGTAGCCATTTGATTAGCTGTTCAGGAGTCTTATGGCTTGGGGGTAGAAGCTGTTTAGAAGCCTCTTGGACCTAAACTTGGTGCTCCGGTATTGCTTGCTGTGTGGTAGCAGAGAGAACAGTCTAAGACTAGGATGGCAAGAGTCTTTGACAATATTTAGGGCCTTCCTTTGACACTGCCTGGTATAGAGATCCTGGATGGCAGGAAGCTTGGTCCTGGTGATGTACTGGGCCATATGCACTACGCTCTGTAGTGGCTTGCGGTCGGAGACCGAGCAGTTGCAATACCAGGCAGTGATGCAACCAGTCATGATGCTGTCGATGGTGCAGCTGTAAAACCTTTTGAGGATCTGAGGACCCATGCCAAATCTTTTCAGTCTCCTGAGGGGGAATAGGTTTTGTCGTGCCCTCTTCACGACTGTCTTGGTGTGCTTGGACCATGTCAGTTTGTTGGTGATGTGGACGCCAAGGAACTTGAAGCTCTCAACCTGCTCCACTACAGCTCTGTAGATCCTCTCAAGCTCTGTCAGGTTGGATGGGGAACGTCGCTGCCCAGCTATTTTCAGGACTCTCCAGAGATGTTTGATCAGGCTCAAGTCCGGGCTCTGGCTGGGCCACTCAAGGACATTCAGAGACTTGTCCCGAAGCCACTCCTGCGTTGTCTTGGCTGTGCGCTTAGGGTCGTTGTCCTGTTGGAAGGTTCACCTTCGCCCCAGTCTGAGGTCCTGAGCGCTCTGGAGCAGGTTTTCATCAAGGATCTCTCTGTACTTTGCTCTGTTCAGCTTTCCCTCGATCCTGACTAGTCTCCCAGTCCCTGCCACTGAAAAACATCCCCACAACATGATGCTGCCACCACCATGCTTCAACTTAGGGATGGTGCCAGGTTTCCTCCAGAAGTGAAGCTTGGTATTCAGGTCAAATAGTTCAATCTTGGTTTCATCAGACCTGAGAATCTTGTTTCTCATGGTCTGAGAGTCCTTAAGGTTCCTTTTGGCAAACTCCAAGCGGGCTGTCATGTGCCTTTTACTGAGGAGTGGCTTCCATCAAGCCACTCTAACATAAAGGCCTGATTGGTGGAGTGATGCAGAGATGGCTGTCCTTTTGGAAGGTTCTCCCATCTCCACAGAGGAACTCTGGAGTTCTGTCAGAGTGACCATTGGGGTCTTGGTCACCTCCCTGACCAAGGCCCTTCTCCCCCGATTGCTCAGTTTGGCTGGGCGGCCAGCTCTAGGAAGAGTCTTAGTGGTTCCAAACTTCTTTCATTTAAGAATGTTGGAGGCCACTTTGTTCTTGGGGACCTTCAATGCTTCAGACATTTTTTGTTACCCTTCCCCAGATCTATGCCTCGACACAATCCTGTCTCGGACCTCTATGGACAATTCAACCTCATGGCTTGGTTTTTGCTCTGACATGCACTGTCAACTGTGGGACCTTATATAGACAGGTGTGTGCCTTTCCAAATCATGTCCAATCAATTGAATTTACCACAGGTGGACTCCAATCAAGTTGTAGAAACATCTCAAGGAAGATCAATGGAACCAAGATGCACCTAAGCTCAATTTCAAGACATAGCAAAGGGTCTGAATACTTATGTAATTAAGGTATTTCTGTTTTTTATTATTCATAAATTAGCAAACATTTATGTCAACCTGTTTTCTCTTTGTCATTATGTGGTATTGTGTGGAGATTGATCAATTTTAGAATAAATCTGTAACGTAATAAAATGTAGAAAAAGCCAAGGTGTCTGAATAATTTCCAAATGTAGTGTATATAGAAGAAATTTGACAAAATGACTTGTTGGAAAGGTGGCATCCTATGCCACGTTAAAAGTCACGGAGCACTTCTTCAAGTCAGGCCATTCTACTGCCAATGTTTCGCTATGGAGATTGCATGGCTGTGTGCTCGATTTTATAACACTAATTTGAAGGGGTGTCCACATACTTTTGTATATATAGTGTTTATATTATATAAAATAAACAGGTGAAATGAAGGATAAATACACAAGGAAAGCTTGCAGTGAGTGGTCACACTTCCTCCGATATGTTACATTACACTGAATAATCCACTTCCCTTTTACTCCTTTCAGGCTAGTAGGCATTCCCTCCATTCCTCCCCTCCACCCCACTTTCCCCAGAGCTCTCCACGTAGCAGCAGCTACTCTTTCCTCAAAATTAAAAGGCACTAAAACCTGACAGCACTTGCGGCAAGTCTCCGAGAGAGAGAGAAAGAGAGAGAGAAAGAGAGCGAAAGAGAGAGAGAAAGAGAGAGAAAGAGAGAGAAAGAGAGAGAAAGAGAGAGAAAGAGAGAGAGCGAGAGAGAGAGCGAGAGAGAGAGAGAAAGCGAGAAAGACAAGTCTCCAAGAGAGAGAGAAAGAACAAGAGAGAAATACAAGTCTCCGAGAGAGAGAGAGCGAGAGAAACATGCCTGAGATACAAAGAGAGATAGTGAGAGATAGAGAGAGAGATAGAGAGAATGAGAGCGAGAGAGGCACTAAAACAGCCGCCCGGCTGTGGCCTAGATTTTCTTTTCAAATCCGCTCTGGAAGCCCTAGTCTCTCATCCTCAGCTGCACTGTACCATGAGCTCCAAGCTCTGAGTGGAGCTAGGCAGCCGTCTCTCGCATCGCCGATCTGTGCAGCACAGCACATCAAATCCCAATCTGTGTTAATTTGAGTGTGGGTCATTGTTTATTTTTAGCAACTGCCCTCGTTCTTGGGAAACAGGCAGTGATTTCATTTTGCTCCGGTGACTCCAAACCTAGAGAGAGACTGGCTGAATATGTACTGTATGTAGACGCATGTCTCTAGTTTATGGATACTGTATTTGATACGTTTTGTATATTCATCTGTTTCAATATGTTGTGATAAATCAAGACTACGGTAGTTCTAGTTTGTTTTCTTCCGTCCATCTTCACAACTTTTAGAATTTAGACCTATTAGGATTTAGACCAATTATTTTCTAATCCATATGGAGTAAAGTAATTGGCCTTAAATGCGTTATAATTAAGCAGTAAGGCACGGGGGAGTGTGGTATATGGTCAATATACCACGGCTAAGGGCTGTTCTTACGCACGGCGCAACGCGGAGTGCCTGGATACAGCCCTTAGCTGTGGTATATTGGCCATATACCACAACCCCCTGAGGTGCCTTATTGCTATTATAAACTGGTTACCAATGTAATTAGAACAGTAAAAAAAATTTTTTTATCATACCCGTGGTATACGTTCTGATATACCACGGCTGTCAGCCAATCAGCATTCAGGGCTCGAACCCCCCAGTTTATAATTATAAACAGTATTTACTTTCCTATCACTCTATGTAGTCCGAGTCAGGTCAGTCAGTGTGAGTGAGTCAAAGCAGTGCTGCACTGAGTTTGGTAGCCACCCACCCTGACACATTGTATGGCATGTTATGCAACCAGTATCAACTAAATCACCAGTGACAACACATAGTGTTCTATACTATAGCCTAATCCCTACTAACTTTGCAATATTCTTGTCCAGGGCCCACTATTTAGGAAATAGGGTGCCATTTCAAACACATTCCCAGTAAGCAACCCAATTTGTGACGAGTTTGGTAGCCGCCCACTCTGACACATAGTATGGTGCGTTATGCAATCAAGTGTCACAGCCTCCTAATTGCCAGTGACATCGCTCAGAATGCTTCACTGTGAAATGAATCACAACACAAGCGCCAGGCAGCTCTACATATTTTACACCCAGCGCGGCTTGTAATTCACAACAGACGAGCTAATTAATAAACCACATGCAACACAAATACCAATGAGCTACATTACAAGACACGTGATGTCTAAATGATCATCGGCCACCTGTAAAACGGGGGACTCCGAGTCAGAATACCAAGCAGATCCTTTTTAAAATATTTTTTTCCACTAATTGGTCTTTTTACCAATCACATCAGATCTTTTCCCATCAGATTTGTTTCAGAGCAGATCTGATCGGACAAAAGACCATTGCGTGAAAAACTCATTTGGTGCTGCCTGTGTAAATGCAGCCTTAAGAGCAATATCCAGAATCAGATTGCTTCTAGGTACAGTATGAACAGATAGAACTGATTGTATTTAGGACCACGGTGTATATCCAACTCAAAATACATTCAAAGCTCGTTATAAATTGGGTGGTTCGAGCCCTGAATGCTGATTGGCTGACAGCAGTGGTATATCAGAACGTATACCACGGGTATGAAAAAGCATTGATTTTTACTGCTCTAATTACATTGGTAACCGGTTTATCTGGGTTTGTGATACACTACCAGTCAACATTTTTAGTAACTAAAAAAGTGTTAAACAAATCAAAATGCAATTTACATTTTAGATTCTTCAAATATCCCCTCTCTGCCTTGATGACAGCTTTGCACACTCTTGGCATTCTCTCAACCAACTTCACCTGGAATGATTTTCCATCAGTCTTGAAGGAGTTCCCACATATGCTTAGCACTTGTTGGCTGCTTTTCCTTCACTCTGCAGTCCGACTCATCCCAAACCATCTCAATTTGGTTGAGGTCGGGGGATTGTGGAGGCTAGGTTATCTGATGCAGCACTCCATCACTCTCCTTCTTGGTAAAATAGCCCGTACACAGCCTGGAGGTGTGTTGGGTCATTGTCCTGTTGAAAAACAAAAGTCCCACTAAGCCTAAACCAGATGGGATGGCGTATCGCTGCAGAATGCTGTGGTAGCCATGCTGGTTAAGTGTGCCTTGAATTCTAAATAAATCACTGACAGTGTCACCAGCAAAGCACCTCTACACCTTAACACCTCCTCCTCCATGTTTGACGGTGGAATATACACATGCGGAGATCATCCGTTCGCCCACACCGCGTCTCACAAAGACTTGTCGGTTGGAACAAAAAAACAAACATTTGAACTCCAGACCAAAGGGCAACTTTCCACCAGTCTAATGTCCATTGCTTGTGTTTCTTGGCCCAAGCTAGTATCTTATTCTTATTGGTGTCCTTTAATAAAAAATTAAACCATGAAGGCCTGATTCACATAGTCAGTCTCCTCTGAACAGTTGATGTTGAGATGTGTCTGTTACTTGAACTCTGAAGAATTTATTTGGGCTGCAATTTCTGAACCTGGAAACTCTAATGAACTTGTCCTCTGCAGCAGAGGTAACTCTGGGTCTTCCATTCCTGTGGCGGTCCTCATGAGAGCGAGTTTCATCATAGCGCTTGATGGTTTTTGCGACTACCTCATGAAGCTGATTGAGAGAATACCAAGAGTGTGCAAATCTGTCATCAAGGCAAAGGGTGGCTATTTGAAGAATCTCAAATATAAAATATATTTTGATTTGTTTAACACTTTTTTGGTTACAACATGATTCCATATGTGTTATTTCATAGTTTTTATTTCATAGTTTATTCTACAATGTAGAAAATAGTAAAAATAAAGAAAAACCCTTGAATGAGTAGGTGTTCTAAAACTTTTGACCGATAGTGTATATGGCCAATATACCATGGCTAAGGGCTGTGTCCAGGCACTCCACGTTGCGTCGTGCGAACGAACAGCCCTTAGCTGTGGTATATTGGGCATATACATCACCCCCTTCGGGCCTTATTGCTTAAATAGACTCTAGTAGTGAATAGAGAAGAGGACATTGGAGTTCGACAGTTCCATATCTACAGTAACTCATAATTGTTAACACAGTTTGTGAAACGTATCCATATTTCCAAATGACTGAGCTATTAATGTTGTGCCTGGTATTAATAATATAGTTATACTATTGTCACGATAGGTTGAATAAGATATAATGTGAAGATAGCATGTCATGAAGTTACATTTCGAGAGCTTGGGACTATATCTGCAACAAGATGATTCTGAAATAATTGACTTTAATGTTGTTACGAGAATTATGTTCTCAGTGTTCATAAACCCAATTCAATTAACTACTCGGTCTGCAACCCAGAATTTGTAAGATACTGGTTGAATGAAACAGACAGAGGCCCAGCCTACAATAGTCAAATGTTTATTCACGAGAACGTTCTGAAGTCCACAATACAAAGACATCCATTTTATAGCGGCGCACATACTTCCACACAAACAGTATATATCATACGCACATACATTTGCACACAAATAGTAGGTATCCTACGCACATTGATATTGTCCATATCAATACCCAGCCGACAAAGATTAGGGACCGTGAGAAGCACTCCCTGTCCTCCCTCAAATCTCTCAGTGGCCCCTAGCCAAGGTCGGCACCGAATCTTGCTCAGACAGTCTGTGTTTAAGATACTATAGAGACATATTGTACAGATATATTGTTTTACCCTAATTCTGACTAAAACTACACACATCATGTATTATAATTTTACTGACTAAGACTACACACATCATTAATAATAATTAGATTCTAATGTACAGTGGGGCAAAAAAGTATTTAGTCAGCCACCAATTGTGCAAGTTCTCCCACTTAAAAAGATGAGAGAGGCCTGTAATTTTCATCATAGGTACACTTCAACTATGACAGACAAAATGAGAAAGAAAAATCCAGAAAATCACATTGTAGGATTTTTAATGAATTTATTTGCAAATTATGGTGGAAAATAAGTATTTGGTCACCTACAAACAAGCAAGATTTCTGGCTCTCACAGACCTGTAACTTCTTCTTTAATAGGCTCCTCTGTCCTCCACTCGTTACCTGTATTAATGGCACCTGTTTGAACTTGTTATCAGTATAAAAGCTCTCGATTTGTTTGGAGAGGTAATGCAGGGAAAATGGCGACCTCAGACTCATCATAAAGTTATGCTGGAAATGGTCTGTATCTGGGCACCCATGAAGATGAGTTTATCCCCTCCCGTTTTCTTAGTATTATAAATATATGAACGGTTCCCTCAGAAACACACACGACTGTACATAGAAGGAGTTGAGCATAATCGATGTGACATGCATTTTACATTTAGTACACTTTAACTTCTGGAAGGGCTGGTTCTGACCGGTTTCTGATATTTGGAACACATACGCCCGGCATGGAGAGATAGTAAGCTGCCCAATTTGGGACGAAGCACAGGCTAATTGGTTTGACATCTCGCTTTTGTTTAATGAGTGTTAAAATTAGGTTGGGATCATGTTTACATGCTGGTAAACCGTGTTTCTTTTCAGTGGTCTATGATTAGCTTTGATCTTCGGGGAGGGCTTCTAAGTCTAATTGCTCAGATTGTTTTTTTTGTCTGAAAAATACAAAGAAAATAAGTTGCTGCTTTTTCCGTCGAGACATCTTTAAGACGGAGAGCAGACAGACAATTAGTTTATTTTTACAACAATGAAAAAGATGCGAAAAAGTCAAACATTGCTCTTTAGATATCTATTGATTCTGAAGTTCCTTATTGGTCAGAAGTTCTTTGTTATTCTCCACACGAATGCCCAATGAAGTCATGCTTCATCCATGAATGACATGAGATCTCAGTCTCAAACTTGATCACCAGTGCATCCTGACTGTCTTGTTCTCTGAATAGCATAGCTTCAAGGTGTCTGTGTGAGTTAGTGACAGGTCATTTCACCATATTCACCATGTTTTTCCACCCTTCTCTGAGGCAATCCTTTGCTGCCTCCCACCTGCTCTGGCTGAGATGAGTGTGTGTGTGTGTGTGTGTGCGTGTGTGTGTGTGTGTGTGTATGCGTACATTCATACGCGCGTGCGTGTGTGTGTGGCTAGAATGAGTCAGATTGGGCAGACGGCGAGGAGAGAGGGAGATTTACTAGACATTCAGGAAGCTGGCTACAGCCGCTTGCCGACCAGATTGAATAAGGTACTTTAATCAACTAATGAGATGTGGAGCACCACAAATCAACTAAAGAGACGGGGAACGCCACAGATTAACTAAAGAGATGGGGAACGCCACAGATTAACTAAAGAGATGGGGAACGCCACAGATTAACTAAAGAGATGGGGAACGCCACGGATTAACTAAAGAGATGGGGAACGCCACAGATTAACTAAAGAGATGGGGAACGCCACAGATTAACTAAAGAGATGTGGAGTGCAACAAATTATCTAAAGAGATGGAGAACACCACAGATTAACTAAAGAGATGGGGAACGCCACAGATTAACTAAAGAGATGGGGAACGCCACAGATTAACTAAAGACATGGGGAACGCCACAGATTAACTAAAGTGATGGGGAACGCCACAGATTAACTAAAGAGATGGGGAAAGCCACAGATTAACTAAAGAGATGGGGAACGCCACAGATTAACTAAAGAGATGGGGAACGCCACAGATTAACTAAAGAGATGGGGAACGCCACAGATTAACTAAAGAGATGGGGAACGCCACGGATTAACTAAAGAGATGGGGAACGCCACAGATTAACTAAAGAGATGGGGAACGCCACAGATTAACTAAAGAGATGTGGAGTGCAACAAATTATCTAAAGAGATGGAGAACACCACAGATTAACTAAAGAGATGGGGAACGCCACAGATTAACTAAAGAGATGGGGAACGCCACAGATTAACTAAAGACATGGGGAACGCCACAGATTAACTAAAGAGATGGGGAACGCCACAGATTAACTAAAGACATGGGGAACGCCACAGATTAACTAAAGTGATGGGGAACGCCACAGATTAACTAAAGAGATGGGGAAAGCCACAGATTAACTAAAGAGATGGGGAACGCCACAGATTAACTAAAGAGATGGGGAAAGCCACAGATTAACTAAAGAGATGGGGAACGCCACAGATTAACTAAAGAGATGGGGAAAGCCACAAATGATCTAAAGAGATGGGGTACGCCACAGATTAACTAAAGAGATGGGGAACGCCACAGATTAACTAAAGAGATGGGGAACGCCACAGATTATCCATCAATAGTCTAGCTAGATAGAGATGTTTATCTTGATCAAAGCCAACAACAATTCACAAAATCCACAGACAGACGCACACACGCACACAGACATATACACACACACAGGCACACATACATATACACACACACAGGCACACAGACATATACACACACACAGGCACACAGACATATACACGCACACAGGCACACAGACATATACACACACAGGCACACACACACACAGACACACACACACACAGGCACACAGACATATACACACACACAGGCACACAGACATATACATATACACACACAGGCACACAGACATATACATATACACACACAGGCACACAGACATATACACACACACACACACACACACACACACACACACACACACACACACACACACACACACACACACACACACACACACACACACACACACACACACACACACACACACACACACAGGCACACAGACATATACACACACACAGGCACACAGACATATACACACACACAGACACACAGACATATACATATACACACACAGGCACACAGACATATACATATACACACACAGGCACACAGACATATACATACACACACACAGGCACACAGACATATACATATACACACACAGGCACACAGACATATACATACACAGACACACAGACATATACACTCACAGGCACACAGACATATACACACACAGGCACACAGACACACACACAGACACACTGGAGGTGGTTGTACTAATCCTTTCCCCCTCCTGCCTGGAAAGTTACATCACAGTCAGTCTGACCCATTTAGAAAGCGTGTCTCCGTCTCTGCATTAGGGCTCACATCCAACAGGTTCAGGTCAGGTCACCAGGATCTAAAACCGCCCACGGAGCGCAGCGCAAGCCTATTCTATATGTTGTGTGTGTGTGTGTGGCTGAGTGTGTGTGTATGAGGAAAGAGAGAGAGATGTTGTGTGTGTTTGTCTACTGTATGTGTAATTGTATGTATCTACAGTATATCTAGGTTTGCATTTGCGCAGGTGTGAGCCTCTGAATCTTTACAAGGTACTGCCAAATAAGATGACCTTGCAAGAGAGATACAGTATATCATGGATACCAATTCATGCTCGCCTAGACAAACAGTGACTAACGTGTCATGGAAAAACAAGGAACTCAGTTGAACTGCTATGCAAATGAATCTGCATTCACCTCAGCGGCTTAACTGAAACTTGCGCCCACCTATTTTCCAACAGATAATGAGCTAAAGCCTTTTTGTTTTCTCAAAGAAATAACTTTCCTGGACAGGGAAAAAGGAGGACGGTAATTCAAACCACTAATTTGTCCAGATTGAACCTTGTCATATTTACTAAGCCTTTCACCTCTCTAAGTGTCTCGTTGTCGCTTGAAATCAACCTGCACAAAAACACCACTTATCATGTCAACAATCCACTCTCTGCGACCATCCTCTAGCTGTTGTTGTTGATCCAAAATGGCCACTGATAATATATGATCCTCCCCCTAAAACGCTGTTTAAATAAAGCTGACACCATGTGGCGATGCATAATTCAATTTACAGTACTGTCCTGGGTGTTCGGATTGGAACCAGAGGCCTAATTTATAACTGTTGCGCAAATTTCACACTAAATATCTGCATGCGGATATATGTTGACATTTATGAACTTGGCGTACACCATTCCCATAAGTCCATAAATCGTGAACAAGCATTATAAGTCTGCCTGGAAAACGCCCTCCATTCACCTTTTATGGTGGCAATAATGTCCATTATTTGCTGTATAATTTGTAACTATTGAAATCGGGTCAAGGCAGTTTCTAAAAGAAAGAGCAATTAAAAATTTGATCAAATGTTTTTGTTGGTGTTGGCAGAATATTTTAATATTTTGTAGTAAATTATGCTGTATTTGCCAAAGGACTGTGACTGTAAGGTTCTTTATTTATTTTCTTAGTCAACCTTGTGTTCTGTTTCGTTGTGTTCTTGAACGTAGCCCTGTCTTTCATTTTTGTTCATTGATTTCACCTGTGTTAGTTACTCTCCTGGTCTCATCAGCTCCTTATTTAGTTCAGTTCATTCTGTTTGTGCCTTTGTGAGGTATTGTTCGTTTTGACTCTACTAAGCCTTTTCCTAGCTCGTTTGTGAGAACCAGTTATAGCCTTCAGTCCCAGTTCTGATTCACCTGCCTGTTTGCCTGCCTGTGTATGACCGTTGCCTGCCTGTGACCACGATTCCTGCCTTCTGCGAAGGCGAAATAAACACCTGCCGCGCTCTGCGCGTGAATCTACACCTTTTTCTCCCTGAGTTTCATTACATGACAGGAGACTAGAAAGATTTGGCATGGGTCCTCAGATCCTCAAAAGGTTCTACAGCTGCACCATCGAGAGCGTCCTGACCAGTTGCATCCCCACCTGGTATGGAAACTGCTTGGCATCTGACCGTAAAGCACTACAGAGGGTAGCGCGTACAGACCAGTTCATCACTGGGGCCAAGCTTCCTGCCGTTCAGGACCTATATATTAGGTGGTGTCAGAGGAAGGCCCAAAATTGTCAAAGACCCCAGTCACCCAAGTCATAGACTGTTCTCTCTGCTACCGCTCAGCAAGCGGTACCGAAGTGCCAAGTCTAGGACCAAAAGGCTCCTTAACAGCTTCTACCCCAGAGAAATTAGACTGCTGAACAACTAATCAAATGGCCACCTGGACTATTTACATTGACCCCCCCTCCTCCCTTTGTTTTTACACTGCTGCTATGCATAGTCATCTATGAATAGTCACTTTACCCCTACCTACAGTGCATGTGCAAATTACATTGACTAACCTGCACATTGACTCGGTACCGGTACCCCCTGTATATAGCCTCGTTATTGTTATGTACATTAATTGTGTTACTTTTTGATAGATTTTTTAAAATGTTATTTAGTAAATATTTTATTAACTCTATTTCTTGAACTGCAGTGTTGGTTAAGGGCTTGTAAGTAAGCATTTCATGGTAAGGTCTACACCTGTATACGGCGCATGTGACAAAGAACATTTTATTTTATTTGAGTTTCTGAAAGAAAAAGCAATAGCAAGTTGGTGCGGACCCGTCAGCAGAATGTTTGAATTCAACAATGTTTTGTATTGACATTTTTTCCCCAACCTAAATATGCTGGACTGCCCACAGACCTGCAACGCTCACCTCGGTCATCATGAAAACCTTTGAGCGCCTGGTACTGTCCCATCTCAAAACCATCACCTCGACCCACTGCAGTTTGCCTACAGAGATAACAGGTCTGTGGACAATGCTGTCAACATGGGCTTACACTACATCCTCAAATACCTCGATAACCCCAAAGACAAATGCAAGGATATTGTCTGTGGACTTTAGCTCTGTGTTCAATACCATCATCCCAGAACTGCTACAAGACACACTCTCCCAGCTGAATGTGTCCCGCTCCATCTGTCCATCTTCATCCCTCAGCACTGGAGCACCGCAAGGATGCGTGGTCGCACCTCTACTCTACTCACTCTGCACCAATATCTGCACCTCCAACAACGCATCTGTCAAACTACTCAAGTTTGCAGATGGTACAACTCTGGTCGGTCCCATCACCAACAACGATGTACTACTTACGGCAGAAAAATCTCCCAGTCAATCTCGATACGGTTTTACGTATCAATCGTTAAGTCCATCTTCACCTCCTCCATCACCGTCTGGTTTGGGTCTGCGTCTGCCCGCTGCAAGGACAAACTGCAACGCATTGTCCGGTCAGAGAGGGCCACCTACCCTCCATCGAGGAAAGATCATCGCCGACCCCTCCCACCCCGCCCCCCCCTCCTCCAAAAATGCACCTCTGGCAGGCAGTTCAGGTCACTGATGACCAAAACCTCCCGCGACCTGAAACCGTTCTTCCCCCGGGCTGTGGCCCTCACCAACTGGCCATCTGGCCCATAGAGACTAAAGGACTATGCACTCCATGCTGCACACCGCATCAAGCCTTCTCTGAACTCTACACAAAATAACTGCACTATACTGCATTGCACTCTGTCCATCTCTCTGCATTTAGATATATTCATACTGATGGTGTAAATGTGTACATCCACTGTATATCAACCATATACCCACTGTACATTTGTATATCTGCTAATTCTGTATTAGCTCTATGCTCACTCTACCTAGTTGTATACAGTATAATATAAGTCAACTTTGTTAAAACTCTGTTGTTTGTATTATGACTCTAAATGTTGTCTATCACTAGCTGCACCACGTCACCAAGTAACATTTGACCTTTATTTAACTTGGCAAGTCAGTTAAGAACAAATTATTATTTTCAATGACAGGGGCAGAACGACAGATTTTTACCTTGTCAGCTCGGGGATTCAATCTTGCAACCTTTCAGTTACTGTCCCAACGCTCTAACCACTAGGCTACCTGCTGCCCAACATTCTGGGTATGTGTAAATGTACTTAGTAAATAAAGGTGATTCTGATTCTGAAACATTGTCTAGGCTATGCCCAAAAATGTAATAATAGTAGTTACAGTAGTTGAATACATACTTCAATGTAAAAGGTCAACTGTCTGTTCACCCGTTAAATTTGTATGTTATAAATGCACACAGCAAAACTTGAAATATATATTTTTACTAGGCTACTAGCTCAATTAAATGAGAGATGTGCATGGTAATTTGTTGTATGCAAATTCGGGAATGCATCACGCCAGAAAATATGACACATTTTCTTTGCAATGGTTATGAAGATTAAATAAACAGCAATTCGATTCCTGTGTAATTATTTTAGATTCCAAAATCAAAACATGTCGATTTTCACTAACAGACAACGGCTGCATCTTGTTATGTTTTAGTATTGTAATATACAGTATTGCAATTAATAAGCATGCCATCATATTGCAAGTACTTACTTGCAATACAATACTTCAACCACTAGAAAATGTGCGTACGCATGGTCTGAAGTTTGGGTGGAGGTAAGGACATTCTCATGCCAAGTAAAATAACCCCAAAAAATTTAGTTTTTAGAATTGACAACTTTTGCAGGAAAACTTGTGCACGGACGTTTTGAGGTATATTATGTACTTACGCAATGTTTATAAATGAGGCCGCAGGCACCTTGGGCTATTTATGTTTTGAATGTTTTCCCTGCATCCCATGCTGCTTTGGCATCTGGTCCAACCCGGGCAAGGGGGAAGGAAACGTGTGCTAGAAGGCAACTGGGGAATATCAATTTGTAATCTACTTGACACAATTTCGTCAAACATCCCATTATGTAGTGATGAAAACGGACATGTTAATGTGCTGATCTGGAGTCAGGGGATGTAGCCTCTATACCCAGTGTTCCTACTAAATATTGATCATGTGTCTCATACTGCCAGGCAGCAGGAGTACAGGTTATTCAATAATAAACACGTTTCAGCTGGCTCGCCTATGCTTTAGTCAACAGTGTACAGCTGTAGGATCTTAATTTTAACCAGTTTAACCACTTTTGTATGGGTTGATGCATTTTTCGTAAGGGAAAATACATTTTGAGATTGGAGAGTACAAACCTCAGAAGCATTTTTAAAGCTCAAGTACACTACGCATTTTAAATGTCCTGCATTGCAGGAAAGTTCTCCTGCAAAAAGGGTGATCAAATTAAGATCCTACATCTGTAGGCT
The DNA here is from genome assembly GCF_045679555.1 of Salvelinus alpinus. Classification (NCBI taxonomy): domain Eukaryota; kingdom Metazoa; phylum Chordata; class Actinopteri; order Salmoniformes; family Salmonidae; genus Salvelinus; species Salvelinus alpinus. The sequence goes on from NC_092091.1 coordinate 66,589,246, forward strand.
AAATCCCCTAGGGGTTTCACATAAATACTGGCTAGCATTTTATATAGGGAGTAGGTAATTCGAGGCTTAGGTGTTATATCAACCTGTCTTATATTTATATCAATACAAAAACATGTTACGGTGTACTACTGTGTCAAAGGCTGGAGATGGTATTTGTTGATATTCACAAAGTACCTCAGAGTAGGAGTGCTGATCTAGGACCAGGTCTCCTCTTCCATATAATCTTATTATTTATTATTGAAAAGAAGAAACAGATCCTAGATCAGCACTCCTACTCTGAGATCCTGTGCTTTGTCTCTGAATGAACTTAGTAAAAGGAGACAGCTAACAGTCAGTTGAAGTCTCACATGTGAAGGCTTAAGGTACGTGGCAAAAAGGATATTTAGACAGTCTGTCTTTGATTTCCATCGACCTCCTCTATTATGGGAACGAATCAAAGCGCTTAAACTTTATTTTGAGGGATCTAGAGGCCATATATTGGAGATTTGACTTTTTTTGATGACTCTCTCTCTCTCACCATCTCTTTCTTTCACTCACTCTCACATAATCTCTCTCTCTCCTCCCCACTCTCCCTCTTTCTCTCTCTCGCTCGCTATTTCCCCACGTGAGGTTATTATGTAGTCTGGGCACCTGTGAAAACACTGTAACCTTTCTCAGTGTGCCCTTCCTTGGTATTGCCAAGAGGGACATACAAGCCATGGCCAGCCAGCGCCCAACAATGGATTCCTCTGAAAAACATTAGTAATTGCCCTGAGGCAATGGGTGGCAAATGGGTGGATGGACGGATTATTACACTGTAGTACATTATGGCTAATTGCTCTTTTACCAAATTGAATAAGTACATATAAAAGAAACACAAGTGTTATCAAAAGAATCTGACTGGCTGTAGGCTGTAGTTTCCAAGTAGGCTTTGGTTATGTTATTTCACAATAACTGGCATTATATATTTGATATCAACTAGGCACATCACATTCATGTTCAACTAACTCCACTGACCCAATAACCATATGACACCTAACAGTCTTAACATGAGTCATATGTCTTATTTTGACAAAATGTAATTACGGTTGAGTACCTTAGCACCATTCCCTGACCTATATAGTGCACATTAAGACTCTGGCTAGCTCCGGTTTCAAAAGAGATGAGTTAAGCCATGCTAACAACACATACCCTTTAGCTGACCTTAATGGACTAGCTAGAGAGTTAGAACCCCACTGTGAAGACAATACTGTGTGTGCTGTATATGTGTGTGTGTGTGTGTACTACGCCCCGTATGCATCATGGTGTGACGGCGCAATGCATCATGGACGTGTTAACTAAAATCGGACACACACAGTGAGACCAGGTTGCTCATCCAATATGCTCCTGGCACGGCCGAGGATCCAACTCATTTACTAAATAAATTGTTTACGGTGGCAATCGGACAGAGGCTGTCATTAGAGTTGTGTCTTGTGTGTTCCCCAAATGAGTCACTGTGTCCAAACAAACAACCTTGTTGAAACCTACACCCATGGGCCTGTTAGCCCACTGAAACGTAAGACACACATAGCATGGACGACGGATACAAAAGGTGCCACACACGGGCAAGGCTGTCGAAGAACACTGCTTAAATTGGTGAAAGTGGGTAGTGGCCTGTACACTTGACCAGTAGCGTGGGTTTATCGCAATCCAACCGCTTGACAGCTAAATATATTCACTGAGCTAAATAAAGAAGATGAGGTTGAGGAACTGTGTCATTAGACAAAACAAACTGTGTCATTAGACAAATTAAAGACACAATAATATAGGGAGGAAATGGCTTAAAGTTGTGGGAAAAAAACGAATTGTACTGAATACAACTGGTGACTGGTAGTCTCCCGAAAAAACTCTTTACTATTGCTGGAATTGAACATTAGCCAGTCAATGGCTGAGAAGAAAAATGACACTGCCGACATTCGAGAGTGGGACATTAACAAAGCGGGGGATGTCGGGTTGGCAGTCGGCTGATTAGAACTAACACCATAATTACTACATACAGTGGGGACAGTAACTTCTGCTGTTGCGGAAGTGTTTTGTTTTGGAGTTAACATGCTCCAATTCACCTGTCCCCATGAGGCACCCTGTACCTCTCCCTCTCATGATCACGTCGCTGCTGCTAGAGTAATCTGCCGTACCGTCTCCCGTACCGCCTGACTCCGATCACTGGAGCGGATGATGCCTCTAATCATAGTTATCATTCAACCAAGAGGACTAACTGTCACTACAGATGTTGGATGTTCATTTGATCACCCTGTTGCTGGAGAACTTTCCTGCAATGCAGGAACATTTAAACGTGTAGTGTATTTGAGCTTTAAAAACATTTCTGAAGTTTATAATTTCCAAATTTCAGACATAATTTTCCCTTACGAAAAATGTATCAACCCCTACAAAAATGTCCATCAATTATAATCCACATAATAATAAACATTTCCTCTTTCTGCAGGATTCTTTTCCTGCTGTAGTAAACAGACCTTAATCTTAGAGCAGATTTAGACACAGCTAGTTTGAATCCTGTTTCGAAAATACATCACTTTTAGTGCCTGAAGCAAGTGAGATCCCAGAAACTACATAAAATCTTGATAATCAGAAATTATATACACTAAATGCATTGATTTATACCAGTAAAGTCCTTATAGTGAAAGTTCGCCAAAGACTTTAAAGGTCATGTATCATAATAAAAATTTTAAAAACTATAATAAGAAACATACCTTTTGGGGGGGGGGGGGGGGTATTGCCATCTACAAGTGGTGTATATTCCATTTTTGGAGGCAAAAAAAAAATTGCAACCTGGCCTTTAAAGATCCATACCCTAGAGAGAAGTCAAGCCAAGGTAAATAATTTAACCCATCACGAAACAGACATGTTTATGATCTGGTCTGTACCTATAGCAGGCAGGGATTGATTGGCGGCCATTTTGTGAGATAAATGAGGAAGAGCTGCCTGGCTGCCAGAGCGGAGGCGGGAAACTGTGGTGGTTATCTCCTCCTTGGGAACAAATTTCCTGCTCTTTTAAGCAGGTTCCCAACCATGCAGGATTAACAGCCAGCAGAGCAGACCAGGGCAAGGCTGCAGGTTGGGCTCTGTCTGTCTGTCAACACTGTCTGCTGGTAGATGTACTGTAGCTAGCTTCACTTTGGTCATGGCCCTCAAATGAACCTGTAGATACCATAGAGAAGTTCTCTCTCTCTCTCTCTCTCTCTCTCTCTCTCTCTCTCTCTCTCTCTCTCTCTCTCTCTCTCTCTCTCTCTCTCTCTCTCTCTCTCTCTCTCTCTCTCTCTCTCTCTCTCTCTCTCTCTCTCTCTCTCTCTCTCTGTGTGAAGGCTGGTAGGAGGAGCTATATATGAGGACGGCTCATTGTAATGGCTGGCATGGAATGAATGGAACGGTATCAAACACATAACACATATGGAAACCACGTTTGACTCAGGTCCATTTATTCCATTCCAGCCATTACAATGAGTCTGTCCTCCTATAGCTCCTCCCACCAGCCTCCACTGCTCTCCACTGACTCCCAACTTTTGTAATATACAAAAGTGAGAATGTTATCTCAAAGATGCAAACATGTCACACCATCATGACAACTTTAACTTGACTGTACGTACTGTACATACCCCAACCAGAAGCCATAGATTACAGGCAACATCCGCACTAAGCTAAAGGTTAGAGCTGCCGCTTTCAAGGAGCGGGACTCTAACCCGGAAGCTTATATGAAATCTCGCTATCCCAAACAGGCAAAGCATCAATACAGCACTAAGACTGAATCGTACTACACCGGCTCTGACGCTCATCGGATGTGGCAGGACTTGCAAACTATAACAGACTACAAAGGGAAAAACAGCCGCGAGCTGCCCAGTGCCACAAGCCTACCAGACGAGATAAATTACTTTTATGTTCACTTCGAGGCAAGTAACACTGAAACATGCATGAGAGCATCAGCTGTTCCAGACGACTGTGTGATCACGCTCTCAGTAGCCGATGTGAGTAAGACCTTTAAACAGGTCAACATTCACAAGGCCGTAGGGCCAGACGGATTACCAGGACGTGTACTCCGAGCATGCGCTGACCAACTGGCAAGTGTTTTCACTGACATTTTCAACCTGTCCCTGACTGAGTCTGTAATACCAACATGTTTCAAGCAGACCACCATAGTGCCTGTGCCCAAGAACACTAAGGTAACCTGCCTAAATAACTACCGACCAGTAGCACTCACGTCTGTAGCCATGAAGTGCTTTGAAAGGCTGGTCATGGCTCACATAAACACCATTACCCCCCCCTCCTCTCCTCTCCTCTGTAACCATTCCCCAGGTCGTTGCTGTAAATGAGAACGTGTTCTCAGTCAATTTAAGAGTAAAATAACATTTTTTTAAATCCCAAAAACCCTAGACCCACTCCAATTTGCATACCGCACTAACAGATCCACAGATGATGCAATCTCTATTCCACTCCACACTGCCTTTTCCTCCCTGGACAAAAGGAACACCTATGTGAGAATGCTGTTCATTGACTACAGCTCAGCGGTCAACACCATAGTGTCCTAAAAGCTCATCACTAAGCTAAGGACCCTGGGACTAAACACCTCCCTCTGCACCTGGATCCTGGACATCCTGATGAGCCGCCCCCAGGTGGTAAGGGTAGATAACAACACATCCTCCACGCTGATCCTCAACACGGGGGCCCCTCACAGGTGCGTGCTCAGTCCCCTCCTGTACTCCCTGTTCACTCATGACTGCAGGCCAGGCATGACTCCAACACCATCATTAAGTTTGCCGATGACACAACAGTGGTAGGCCTGATCACCGACAACGATGAGACAGCCTATAGGGAGGAGGTCACAGACCTGACCGTGTGGTGCCAGGACAACAACCTCTCCCTCAAGGTGATCAAGACAAAGGAGATGATTGTGGACTACAGGAAAAGGAGGACCGAGCACACCCCCATTCTCATCGACGGGGCTGTAGTGGAGCAGGTTGAGAGCTTCAAGTTCCTTGTTGTCCACATCACCAACAAACTATCAAGGTCCAAGCACACCAAGACAGTTGTGAAGAGGGCACGACAAAGACTATTCCCATTCAGGAGACTGAAAAGATTTGGCATGGGTCCTCAGATCCTCAAAAGGTTCTACAGCTGCACCATCGAGAGCATCCTGACTGGTTGCATCACTGCCTGGTATGGCAACTGCTCGGCCTCCGACCGCAAGGCACTACAGAGGGTAGTGCGTACGGCCCAGTACATCACTGGGGCCAAGCTTCCTGCCATCCAGGACCTCTATACCAGGCGGTGTCAGAGGAAGGCTTAAAAAATGTAAAGGACTCTTGCCACCCTAGTCATAGACTGTTCTCTCTGCTACCGCAAGGGCAAAGCGGTACCGAAGCGCCAAGTCTAGGTCCAAAAGACATCTTAACAGCTTCTACCTCCAAGCCATAAGACTCCTGAACAGCTAATCAAATGGCTACCCAAACTATTTGCATTGCACCCTCTTAACTGTATTGTTGGTTAAGGGCTTGTAAGTAAGCATTTCACTGTAAGGTCTACACTTCTTGTATTCCGCGCATGTGACAAATACAATTTGATTTGATACGATTTGGAGTGTCAGAACAGAAACTGAAATATAGCGCCATCCTGTGGACACAATTTCTCCAGTCATGTTGCAATACTGTACTAAAACTGAGCTCCACTGTATCTCTCCACTGTATGTATATAGGCTATAAAGCCGAGAGAAATCACTGAATTCACCTCTATGACTTAGTGACGTGTCCAGTGTGCTGGTATTTATATATTATGGGTTATTAGTCACTCCTATCTAAGATCAAAGGATGTAGTCAGAGGAAAAGCACCAACATCCTGTTTTGATTTCACTCTGCTAACACTACACAGCAGAATGGTTTTTTATCATCTGAACAAGACTTGTGTATTATCATGTATTATTCCCACTACATATCATCATTAAGGCTAATTTGATGCTTATTTATGATTCATAGGCACTAAATACTTACTGTTGTTGATGGTTTTATCTTCATAACCTATCTCTGACTAAGAAAGATTGCTAGATTATGCAGCCAGTTCCTGCCAAGGGGGAAGATGTAACAGTCTCATTAGGCCTATGCCCTATATGTCAGACAGTTTTTAACATATATCCACTTCAGGGTCTGTGGGTGTTTTTGTCTAGTACTCAAACAACAAGTTGCCATACAGTTAGTATGACCTCACACCAGCACATTATTACAGATAAATGTGCATAATGTCAGCCTTGCAAAGCACAGTGCCATTGTCAAAGAGCAATACTGAGATTTCAAAGTGGTAAATGATGCACAATATGCATAATATACCTGTTTTTCTGCAACATCAATAGGCCTACTGTGTATTTTATTCAGGCCTATTAGTAAATGTCATATTTATAACCTACTGCAATGTATTATTCTGTTCTACACTATATAAAAAAAAAATGTTTTTGCTCTTGAGACGGTCTCCTATCCAAAAAGCATTTTGAGTATTAAGTATTAAAACGGAGGAACTCAACCATACTTCAAATGTAAAGGTGCCCTATTTCCAGCGCAATAGCGTACCTGTGCTCAGGAGCCTGCGACCGAACGCACTCCCCTCCCTCCCCTCCACTCCACTCTCCCTCTCTCGTCCCCGCCACTCCTTCAGAGTTTGTATTGCACTCGTTACAGAAGGAGGGTTCATGTGCACAGAATGACGTCGCACTGCAAGTCTGTCTGACTCCTTCGCTGTTTTTATCAGTCATTCAATCGAAGGGCTAGAAAATCATAAATCTGCGGAATTATAGTCCGAATATGAGAATATCTGATGCGTCCGATCTATATGTCGCTCTCGATCGGTGTGTCAAAGCAGCGTCTTGATGTTGAGGATTACGAGTGATACAGGCTACGCAGCTCAGCAGAGTTCTAGCCTACTGTTCTGTGCGTTGAGCTGTCAGAACTGAAACTAGTGGATGTATGGCAAGAGAAAATGCAGAATAGCTGAAGTGGGGGATATTGTAAAGAAGAAGAAATAAGGTACAGGCTTGGTTTCGTGTCTTCATTCTCTCTTCTGGATTATTGCCGCCCAGCAACACAGCCACTTGACACATCTGAATGTCGTAATTAAGGTAAGGGCGCAGAATGATATAGCTCGAGGTAGGTAAACGACGTGTGGTTATTATAATATTTAGATTATTATGTCAACTCCCTAAACGAAATGTACATCACTTTAATTGTCACCTGAATTATCCCCAGGAAATCTTTAACTTTCAACTATATCCTGGGGACCGCTCGGACAGATTGTGACCTACGGTATAGGCTATAAATACAATTAAAGGCTGCTCTCTTTCTCTTTCTCTCTAAACAATAAAAATAGCCTAATAATAATAATAATAATAATTTGACTTATTTCCGCCCAGCAGGCTATTGGGCGCATTTATTTATTATGGAATCTAAACTTAAAATCAGTTGTTCATGACTTTTCAAAGATCAGTTAATAACAATTTGAACTTTGTCTCCAGCGACATTTCCAGTAGATAATCATTCTTTACAAAAATAAATAATGGATAAGAGTACGGCTTGCTCTGCTGTCATTGCAGAACTGCGATGTCTGAAATGATCTGCATTCTAACTATTAATGCACTTTGGAAATAGTTTTGCACACTCTTCGATCAGTTGCCATCAATGTCAAAACTGTGATGTGCATTTTGGTAGATCAGATTGCCCCCAAAAATATTGCATAGCCTTCATCTGTCGTTACAACCTGGCATGTAGCCTACCTGTTTTTGTAGTTTGTGCGTCGACAACTATCCTATCTCCTAAGCGTTCTCATTTATTATAGTCTAACCCGTAATTAGGTCACGTCAATCAAAATATCAGCGTTTTTCTTTAGTCCTTCTCTTTGACAGTAGGCTACCAGGGCATAAGTTTACCAGGGCATAAGTTTAGGAACAACAACATTACATTATGCATAATATAAAGGGCTAAATGTGACAGCATGGGTCAATGTTGCGCATTGAATTATTCTCGAAAGTTGTTATATGTTTTCCAGAAGACGCTCAAAGATAGATACCATTTTCAAGTTATGTCGCAGCTACGCTGTGTCTGAAAAAACAACAGGGGATTGACAGAGTAGTCGGACCAATCCGTGAATGGCGTGATGAAAGTTTATGTGACGCTGTGTCTGTCTCTATCCAATGGAAGTGCCCAAGAGGAGGAAATGAACACTATAAAACTACGTCATGTATTTTTTTTTAATCCAACTGTACTGACTTGGCGATTTAATAGTACAGTTAGTGCAATTAATCCTGAAAACCAGAAGTTATCATGTCATACATACATCTAAAGTAATGCATTATAAGAAGGAACTTGTTATGTATGGTAAGGTGTGATGGGGAATTGAGTCATAGAACTATTATTACTCAGACATGACAAGACACAATCTATAATGATAATTTAATAATCGTTTTCTGACCCCCCCCCCCAGAGACATTCTCAGGTCTCCAAACATGACTTAGGCTGTCCCAAATGACACCCTATTCCCCCATAAGGCGCTGGTCAAAAGTAGTGCACTTTAAAGGGAATATGGTGCCATTTGGGACATCATGCCTTAGACATAGTTCCACTATATAACCATTTCAGGGATTCTTAGTTTAAAAACCAAAGCAAATAAACAGTTAACTAAGTGAGGAGGAATGTCTAAATGATTTTCCAGAAATGAATATGACTTGATTGACAGAGAAAATGCTTGCTGATTTAAAAGGATACTTAACTTGGATACTGTAGATGTTTGGCATAATTTTCCCGCTATAAAACACACTTAAGTCAATCTTAATGAAATCGTCATCCATTAAATAAATACTTTACACTGTTCATGATTTAATAAATATTCGTGTTAAATTACAGTTTTTATATTCAGTAGTATGCTCTCAGCTTCGGCAATGTGAGATTCCAGTGACTTTTGCATGCTATGTTAATAATGCATACAAAATACCCTACCACTTTGAATTCATATTTAAACAGCATTCATCAAATTAATGTATTCCTTCAACCTGCAGGTAAATCAATGACCCAGCGATGGAGACCAAAAGATACCCAAGTTTCTTTGAAGGATCCACGGACACAGAGAAGAACAGATGGTCCCATGTCCCCAGCAGTGCTCTGGACTACTGCTGCAGCGGAGCCGAGGAGGCCGACAGCCTGAACCTGAACAGCAACAGTGATGTCCTGATGGACATAGTCAATGTCAGCTGCTCCCCCAGCAGCAACACGGCCGACAGCAAGGAGAGTAACAATAACAACGAAGAGAAGAAGAAGCCAGAGCAGCAGCCTACTCTCAAACTGACCCAGAACCAACACCAGCCTTTTGTTCTCCCCCTCTTTAACAGTTCCCTCCATGGGAGGAAGCCAGAGATGATGGACTCCAAGGAGCTGTCCAAAACTGTGGCTGAGTCCATGGGCTTGTATATGAATGCGGCCAGGGAGGCCACAGACTTTGGCGGCTTCGGCCAACAGGGGGGTCATTGTAGTCCGGGGAAGATGTACCCAGCGGGAGTTTGCGGGCGCCCCTGTCTCGAGAACAGCCAGTGTGCTGCGTCCGCGGGGAGCCCCAAGGTGAAGTCCCCTTCTACGGGGTTCCCGAAGCAGCCAAGCTCCACCCCAGGGGATTGCTGTTCATCTGGAACCACAGCAGGGTCAGCCGTCTTGGGCTTGTCTCTGTCCTGCAGCCCCCAGACGCCCAGCTCCATCTCCAGCCCCGGGGGCAGCAACAACCTAGTTTCGTCCACCACCAGCCCCACCTGCTTTGGGGGGCCGTTCGCCTGTTCGACCATCAGTAACCCCGTCAACCAGCATAACGCTGCCGGACCAGCTCTGGCCCACAACCACGTCCACAGGAGGAACTCGGCCACCTGCAGCCCGGCAGGCTCCAGCACGGTGGGGTCGCCTCCACTCACCAGCCCACTCAACGTGATGCGCTCGCCCATCTCCAGCCCCCAGAGCATGAGCAGCGTGCGCTCCCCACCGTCATGCAGCACCTCTACCAACATGAGGTCATCGTCTGTCTCCAGCCCCACTGGCAGCACCAACAACATGAGGGCTTCATCATCTATCTCCAGTCCGACCACGGGGGGCCCCATGGCAATGTCCTCGAGCCCCAGGAACTCCTCTGGCGGCGGGGGTGGGTTTGCTGTGTCCAGCCCTGCTAGTGAACTGGGCCTGGTCCAGAATGACTCCAACAGTCCCGAGGGACGAAGAGACCAGCAGGATTTCAAGGAGTTTGAGTTCCCCAAGGTGGAGAGCGTGGACGGGGAAATGTTCAACGTAGGCCTGGACCACATGGGTATGGTGAAGTTCATCAAGAATGAACCCGACACGGACTATAGGAGCATGTGTCTGGGTAATGGTAGCAACAATACAAAGTGTAACCAGGCCACCGGCTGCCCCGGCAATGGCTCACCTTTCATCACACAGATAAAGAGTGAGCCAAACAAAGATGGCGGCGGATGCATGAATCCTCAGTGCTACACTGAGCAGCAGCAGCAACACTCTATGGGTCTCTTCCAGTCAGGTCCGTCCGAGATTACCTACTTGTCTCTGAGGGACAACATTGACGAATACAGTCTCTCTGGGATCTTGGGACCTCCGGGCACGGAGATGAATGGCAGTTACGAAGCCGGCGTGTTCCCCCACAACCTCCTGTCTAAAGTTAAACAAGAGAACAACGATGGCAGCTACTACCAAGAGAACAACAACAACGTTGTGCCCACCTCGGCCATTGTGGGTGTTAATTCAGGCGGACACTCGTTTCACTACCAGATCGGAGCGCAGGGGACAATGTCTTTCTCACGGCACGACTCAAGGGATCACGGGACGAACCCCTTGTTGAATCTAATTTCGCCTGTTACCGCGTTAATGGAGTCGTGGAAATCTCGGCCTGGCATGTCGCAGGGTCCAAGAGGAGAAGGCTATCCAGGTCACGGCTGCATGCCAGACAGCATGTCAAGGTAAGAAAGAAATCGATGTATGGACAAAAACAAACAGCATTGTGGGTACTCTAGTGCTGCTGCACAACTCCAGCACAGTAAGAGCGGCTGGCTGGCTCAGAAATGTTTGTTACTTTCAAAATAGAAAAGTTTAAAGAGAAAACAAACTGCATTGTGGGTACTGTAGTGCTGCTGCACAACTCCAGTACAGTAAGAGTGCTGGCTCACAAACTGTTATGTTACTTTAGACTTGTCATAAGACGTGATGGATTGTCCACAGCATCTGCACAAAGCACACCCAGTGGTATAATCCAAGGGCTCTCATGTGCAGAGAGATGCTCCCTGCTATGTAGCTTTTGGGTGGAACTGAGTCTGTTTACTACAGTGTGACAGGATGAATGAAGGGGACAGGGTATCTGACTTAAAGACCATGTTGCTCAGGACCCGAGGGGTTAAAGAAGGGCGTTTGCTCCGAGTCGGGGACTACCAAAATACTAATAACAACAAGGCGTGGGAAAGGGAAAAGCAGTGGGATGTTGGCTTGGCTGGGAGAACAGGAACTAAGGGATGAGATCCAGCATGGGATAGCAACATCGCAACATACACTGCTGCCCTGGCCCTATTCTCTACTGTATCTAACAGAGGTTAAAGTTTGCTCTCTTATCAGAGCTATGTGTATGGACAAAAACAAAATTTATTGTACTCTTATTGAGAGGTCCTGAAGGGACCTTGTGTAATGCAAATATATTTTTACGAGCTTGGGCTGGCCGTTATGTGGCGACGTCATAAATTATTATGAATGATTGATCACATGCTTGTTGCCAAATGTAGGAAACAAACAGTTGCCTTGCAGGGCAGAGCCCCGGCCACCAAACAAAACCAAACATGCAGAAAAACGGTTTGTTTTGCACAGGCAAATATGGCAACGTCTAACTTTGACACAGTTGTTGTCCGGACAGTTTGTCTGATGTCCCAGTTGAGTGTGAAGCGAAATACAGCATTATGATATTAAGATCCAGAATGAATAAAACTAAAGTATCACAGCTATGAAACCAACCAGGAAATTTGATTTTTTTCCCCAACTTTGTTGCAATTTCAGTATGTGAAGGAGTTACATAAGGAATTCCTTCCTTGCAGAAGGAGTTTGTTTATTTGTTTACAGTTAATTTAAAGATATGAAGATATGATTATGGCTCTGGTATTTGGAGAGTTTTGCGTGTGATATATTTCTTCATTTTTTCATTTCACAGAGGGGATGTATATTAATGGTGGTATAAAATCTGAGCTGATCACCGAAGTCGTAAAAGTATGCACGACATGGCACGCTGTAAATGCCCTGCTTATTATTGCATTTTTACCAGCTCGAGTCAGTGCAGGAAGCACTAAACAAAGCTGCAAACGGTATCCCCTCCTGACTTACAAAACCTTGATAGTCAGATGTTTCCCTAAGAGAAATACATGTGATTATTTGTGGCAATGGGGCCTGGCTTGGTATGTTTGTGTTTGTTGGTTTTCCCCAGAGACAAGCAGAGAAGATTAGGCCTACTACTGCTAGGAACTAGGCTAGCAGAATGGGTCAACGTCTTCCAATTTGGTTGCAACCAATGATTTATATATACACTAGTTGACTGATAGGGGGCGCTGTGTTGAAACCACCATGCCTCCATTTTAGCATTCCCTTACGTTGTAAAACATATTTTGGAAGCTTTAGAAGTGCATTTATTAATGTCTACATTAATTTTGCCACATGTATTATATTACAGACACATTAATGCATAATCTTAAATTATATTATGTGAGCTAAACATAAAAAAAAAAAATGAAAGAATATATAGTATATTTTCCTTTAGTATATATTTTGTAGCTACTAATGTTACTTACCCCGCTATAGCAAAATATACTTCAATACATGTAATTTTGTCCTTAAAACATTTAATTGAAATATTGTAGAATTCCATTCATTCCTATGGAGGACTGCTCCTACTGGGGGAAGTGCCAATATGGCCGACCGGTTCCTTCAAAGCCTCTCAACGGCCAATACATAGCATCAGCCATCTAGGGTTTATATACATCATTGGTCGTAACTAATAATTTCTCTCTCTCCCCAACCACTTTATTTGAACGCACTCACAAACAGATCTACAACAATTATTCAGTCTCGCTCAAAATAGCACCAATAGCACCATCAGGCTGGTTAAAAATGGGGCAATGATCATGTCAGCCTTTGTCCTGAGGCTGTTATGTTGGTCCAGGAGGTCAGTCCCTGTCCCATTGACCTCCTATCGATAGACCATGCTACAATTCATCCAGTTGTTCTGGCTGTCTGATCAGGGCTATTCTTGTCATACTTGGCTATGGAATGGTCAGTCCACTTTTGGCATTCAGGATGTACAGTAGAGTATGTGACAGGGGGTTAGGGCATGTATTCAAAAAGTGTTTTTAGAGTACGAGTGCTGATCTAGGGTCAGGTTATAAAATGTAACTGATCCTAGATCGGCACTCCTAATCTAAAGACTCTTTGTGAATATGGGTCCAGAGACATAGTTGAGATCAGGTGGGAATGAGTTAGATTTACATGCCATTCTGTCAGTTCAATTTCTATGGTTATATGCAAACTCATGTAATTTACTGTAACAACCACCCCCAAAAAAACAATGTTCTACTGCCCTTTATGACCTAAATACTTGACTCTGCTTGTATAACCCTCTCTAACCCCCACTTTCAAGATATCTGGCCTGGTTTGACCCCCCACTGATTTGAATAATGCTGGCTCATGATTAACAGAAATCAATTTCTCTTTCAACAGTGAGAATGATTATCCCTAGGGTACGAGCAGCAAATGAACTCAATGGTTTTTCCTAAACGGTTGGCCCGCCCCTGGCTTCATTGTGTTTTAAATCAATACTGGACACAGAGGAATAGCCGGATGTTTGATTGGCAGAGAGGGAGCTGATGTCTATGTGCAGTGGAGTGACTATACGTGTGTTTGTCTTTACACACGTGTGTGTGTGTGTGTGTGTGTGTGTGTGTGTGTGTGTGTGTGTGTGTGTGTGTGTGTGTGTGTGTGTGTGTGTGTGTGTGTGTGTGTCCCAGCTGCGCCTGCCTACAGTATCTGTGGGTTTCTGTGGGATAACAAGGCATGCAGTTCCTGCCAAATGATCTGGCCGTTACCTTGGAGACAACCTGTCTCTTCCCCTATGGTGGGAGCCAGAGCTTCAAGTGATGTTGACGGGATCACTACCACCCTAGGCCTAATGAGATACAGCTTAGCCCCCTAATGTCAGGCAGGATGACAGTCAAAGGTGGGGCCTGGCCTGGCCGTATGGCAGAGACCCAGATACAGACACAGCTCTGGAACTACCCTTCTCTATAAAACTATACACTTAGCTCCTCACAGGAGAGGTTCAATCCAACACGCACTGGGGAAGACTAGCCAGAGTCCTGCTGCTCTCAGAGAAACACTTCATTCCAACTACACATAGCTCATCACAAGAGGGGTTCAATCAAAACTGCACTGCAGAAGACCCATATGCCTGTGGTTAAGAAATATTGCTTTATTTAGTTATATTCCTGTGCTGAGATTGCTTGTTTTTATGTGATTAATCAAAGTTTTTGGGACTCAGTTTTAATCAGTAAACAATGTATATGGTACCTAATAATTACATTTTAATAGTTCCAAGTAGCCAAGCGTTGCCGCAGTGTGAGTTGGGTTCACATAACCCTAAAAAGTCCAATTGCAGGAATTCTATGGTCCAGTTCAGCACTGGATGGGTTAGTATTGTGCACAGGCCAGTATTTCACCAGGAGAAAGTTACATAACCATTAAAAACCAGCAAGAAACTGGAACTTCCTTTGATCAACTGAAGCCTTGGATGGCAGGGAGGGAGAGAAGGAGGGAAAGAGAAAGAAAGATTGAAACAGAGACAGAGAGGGAGAGAAAATCGAGAGAGAGAGAAAATCAAGAGACTGCTAGGTCGAAGTAGAGAGAGAAATCCCTGTGCAGTTAGTATTTTTTTCAGGCTTCACTTTGGTTTCCTCTGTAAATGGGGTAATGTTTTTAATAAAAAATGACTGTTTGTCGGAGGAGTCTGGATTACTCAGAGCGAAAGCGTTTTAACTTTAATTCACAAGAGCAAAAAAAAAAGAGAGAGAGAAAAAGAATCTCCTTGGCCCAGAATTATTTTCCGTCAGAGCCTGGTTTGCTTCAGTGCTTTGGGAGAAACAGGTGGCCAGCTGTATGCGGTGTAGAGATTGACATTTTGAACGCAGAGGATTTCCCCTGCTGTATTTAAATAAGATTATATTTGACTGTATGTTTGTAGGGAATCCGATAGAAGTATTTACTGTTTAAAGCTTGTAGGGCACCCTATAGTCCCATGTACAATACAGTACCACCTCAAAGTCTATGTAAAAGCTTAAAATATTATTTTCAGTCTAGTTTCCTTACCTCCTCAATTGAGATATACACAGCCATGATCAAATGATAAATTATCTGAACAAAATATATTATAATGAAATGACCTAGTTTTGGGTGCTGGATTATTTGTGTGCTCATTCCCTAAATCTCTTGTCACCCTATTTAGAGAGTTTCCTGTTAAGCATTGACTGGGACTATGCTACAGTGTGTTGACATTTATAGAGTTTTGTTTCAAACTCTTGAGGCGCCATCCTAAATGACGAGCTACTTACAGGATAAATGCTGTCAAGCACCATTAAGTCATGGAAATGGTGTTAGTGTGTCACGGCCGTCAAAAGGAGGAGACCAAGGCGCAGCGTCGTATGCATACATTCTTCTTTAATACAAGAATGAACACCGAACAAAACAAACAAACCGTGAAGCTATACAAATGAGTGCTGACAGGCAACTACACATAGACAAGAACCCACAAATACCCCAGGGAAATGGCTACCTAAATATGGTCCCCAATCAGAGACAACGATAAACAGCTGCCTCTGATTGGGAACCATATCAGGCCACCATAGACATATATATACCTAGACCTACAAAACCCCTAGATATACAAAAACCCTAGACAAGACAAAACTAGCATACCCACCCTAGTCACACCCTGACCTAACCAAAATAATAAAGAAAACATAGATAACTAAGGTCAGGGCGTGACATAGTATTTAAATCAATGTGGCCAGGGACAAAATTAAGATACAACCTAAAATGCCCAGTACACTTGTAGGTACATAGTAGGTGGCTGGGTCTAAATCAGTACCACAAACATGCAAATACAAAAAGAAAACATATTTCTCTATCATCCTCCCACTAAATGTTATGCTTATGGATAAAAGAGAGTATTGATTTAAAGTTACGCCGACGTTTATTTTTTGCACATACTACATCTAGTCATTGTACTTCTATGGCACCAGCCTGGAGAAGAGGAGTAGAATCGAGTCAGGCGGATGGGAGGAAGTGCCGGTTAAAAAGGAAAAGAGAACGCTTTGCCTCTGGACCTGGGCCAAGTCCCAATGTTCTACTGGCAGGATGAAAGGGCAGACTCCTGAGAGAACGCTAATAGCCCTTTAATTGTATGTTCTTCTACTAAATTAATGAGTAGCATTGATTTGATTAATTCAGACGCGGCTGGATACTAATATCGAATTAAATCCACGTCCTCGTGGTGTGCCTCGGTACGACTGGCCCCGGTGCATTGTGGGTTGTGAGGCTGTGAGGGACGTTAGTTGCTTGTTTGGGATGTGAATGTGAGACAGGGGTGTTGGGGGTCATGTCCAAGGTGTCTTTACCTGCCCTAGCAAGGAAGGTGTTCCTTGAGGAGATAAAGACATTGAAGTCTGGGTCGTTGCTAATTCCACGTGGTCACATGAGAACTACTGTATGTCGGGTCCTCACCTTTGTGTTTGTGTGGGACTTACACACACACTGTTTTATGTTGAGTGCGGTATAATGCTGGATAAAAGAGGACTTATTAAACGACAGAGCTAACAGATGGGAAGTTAGTCATAGACTGGAGATATCACAGGGGTGATATATAAAAACAACAGTCATTATTGTCACTACAAGGATTGTGAGAGAAATGTGCTCAAAAAGAATTACTTGAAGCTATGGACTAAAATAAAATAATTATTACAGTTGTCTTATGAAATACATTTTGTATTATGACATTCAAAGACTGCCTTAGTTAAAAACACGGAACATGATTCTCTTCATAAAAAGATGAGAGGAGAAAGGAAGGATATGACCTAATTAATTGATACTCTTACAGCGGTAACTACTAGTTTCCTACCTCCCCGTCTTTCTCTGTTGCGGCATCTCCCCTCTCTCTCACTCTCTGACTGTACATTCCTCTCTCCCTTCCCCCCCTTTTCTCTCTCGTTCACTCTCTGACTGTACCTCCCTGCCTCTCTCCTTTCTCCTCTCTCTCTCCCTCTCTCTTATTGTACCTTCCTCCCTCCCTCCTTTCCCCTCTCTCTCTTACTGTACCTCCCTCCCTCCCTGTACCTCCCTCCCTCCCTCCCTCCTTTCTCCCCTCTCTCTCCCTCCGTTCTCCTCTCTCTCTCCCTCTCTCTTATTGTACCTTCCTCCCTCCCTCCTTTCCCCTCTCTCTCTTACTGTACCTCCCTCCCTTCCTCCTTTCCCCTCTCTCTCTTACTGTACCTCCCTCCCTCCCTGTACCTTCCTCCTTCCCTCCCTCCTTTCCCCTCTCTCTCTCTGACTGTACCTTTCTCCTTCTCCCTCCCTGCTGGGATCAGAATGCCTGTCCTCATTTCAACCTCTTCAGGGTTTGATGAAACTTGCCCAAATTCCCAGAGTGGGTCGTACTGTAGGCAGTAGGCACAGTGTGTGTGTGTGTGTGTGTGTGTGTGTGTGTGTGTGTGTGTGTGTGTGTGTGTGTGTGTGTGTGTGTGTGTGTGTGTGTGTGTGTGTGTGTGTGTGTGTGTGTGTGTGTGTGTGTGTGTGTGTGTGTGTGTCTATGTGTGTGTCTGTGTGTGTGTCTGTGTGTGCTCAGACTTTATTACCTATCGCAGACATACAGAGGCTTGTCCCTGTCCGTCATTGAGCTCTTTTACATACTGTATGAAGAGAATGTAACTGTATACTTCTACCACTGCAACACTAAGCATGAGATTATTGTGACGACTGCCCTGGTTTCTATCAATAAAAGCTGTGTGAAATGGATGAGAATAGTGTCAGGCCTAGTTGATGAAATAGTTATAAAGACACTGAGGCTCCTATCATTTATATAGACGACTGTTTATGAGCTTCCACAATGCCCCTTTTAGTTTGTTCTTCATTGTTGGTGTAGGCTACGATTCATAACAGCAGAATTCAATTGTACGATGTTGATATTACGGTAACTTAATTGTGTCCAGATGGATTTTAAGGGAGCAAATGTTTGATTTCTATCGGTTTGATGGACAAGGACATAATTCACATTCATCCGAGCTATAAAAAGCAATGTGATCCATACTACATTTTAGTTTAGTTTTCTTTGAGTGAGATCCATACTAAATTTTAGTTTAGTTCTTTGAGTGAGATCCATACTACATTTTAGTTTAGTTACTTTTGAGTGAGATCCATACTACATTTAGTTTAGTTCTTTGAGTGAGATCCATACTACATTTAGTTTAGTTCTTCGAGTGAGATCCATACTACATTTTAGTTTAGTTCTTTGAGTGAGATCCATACTACATTTAGTTTAGTTCTTTGAGTGAGATCCATACTACATTTTAGTTTAGTTACTTTTGAGTGAGATCCATACTACATTTAGTTTAGTTCTTTGAGTGAGATCCATACTACATTTAGTTTAGTTCTTTGAGTGAGATCCATACTACATTTTAGTTTAGTTTTCTTTGAGTGAGATCCACACTACATTTTAGTTTAGTTCTTTGAGTGAGATCCATACTACATTTTAGTTTAGTTTTCTTTGAGTGAGATCCATACTACATTTTAGTTTAGTTTTCTTTGAGTGAGATCCATACTACATTTTAGTTTAGTTCTTTGAGTGAGATCCATACTACATTTTAGTTTAGTTCTTTGAGTGAGATCCATAGTACATTTTAGTTTAGTTCTTTGAGTGAGATCCATACTACATTTTAGTTTAGTTTTCTTTGAGTGAGATCCATACTACATTTTAGTTTAGTTCTTTGAGTGAGATCCATACTACATTTTAGTTTAGTTTTCTTTGAGTGAGATCCATACTACATTTTAGTTTAGTTTTCTTCGAGTGAGATCCATACTACATTTTAGTTTAGTTCTTTGAGTGAGATCCATACTACATTTTAGTTTAGTTCTTTGAGTGAGATCCATACTACATTTTAGTTTAGTTTTCTTTGAGTGAGATCCACACTACATTTTAGTTTAGTTCTTTGAGTGAGATCCATACTACATTTTAGTTTAGTTTTCTTTGAGTGAGATCCATACTACATTTTAGTTTAGTTTTCTTTGAGTGAGATCCATACTACATTTTAGTTTAGTTCTTTGAGTGAGATCCATACTACATTTTAGTTTAGTTCTTTGAGTGAGATCCATAGTACATTTTAGTTTAGTTCTTTGAGTGAGATCCATACTACATTTTGGTTTAGTTCTTTGAGTGATAGTACATTTTAGTTTAGTTCTTTGAGTGAGATCCATACTACATTTAGTTTAGTTACCTTTGAGTGAGATCCATACTACATTTAGTTTAGTTCTTTGAGTGAGATCCATACTACATTTTAGTTTAGTTACTTTTGAGTGAGATCCATACTACATACGCATCATTGTCATTGTCTTCCACCCTGCATTCTGATCTGCTCTACTGACCAAATAAGGGCATGGCTCGATTCATCATTCATGTTTAATTGGAGTTTGTATTCAAGTTCTGAACTGCTGTGTTTACTTAGTCTAGCTAGCAGCTAGCTCATCGCTGGACATGACGGGACTCGACTCACTGACATAGGCGGAAATGGATGTCATTAAGGAAAACACTTCCAAAAAATGTTAATTGTTCTGCTTCAGCAGCCCGTTAACTAGGTCAACACACACCCACGTACACATACGCGCTGTTCTCATAGGAATATGTCTAATACAACTGAAGAAATGGCTAGCACTTTGGCTAATTGATGGCATCGACCTACAGTAGTAGTAGCATAGTCTCACACAGAGCCTCTCTTTATATTCTAACCCGGTCTATGAGAAACAACAACGGCTGTGTCAGTCAGTGTGCTCTTTGCTTTGTCGGGTCTTGAGTTGCACCCATAAAAACCCACCCCATAGAATCCCTGGTAGATTGTTATGACTCAGGCTATTGGGAGCTCGGCTTTTGTCACAAAAATCATGTATGTAGCGCCCTGGGGACAGGCTCTGATAATGTAGCACCCTGGGGACAATCTCTGATAATGTAGCACCCCGGGGACAGGCTCTGATAATGTATCACTCTGGGGACAGGCTCTGATAATGTATCACCCTGGGGACAGGCTCTGATAATATAGCACCCTGGGGACAGGCTCTGATAATGTAGCACCCTGGGGACAGGCTCTGATAATGTATCACCCTGGGGACAGGCTCTGATAATGTAGCACCCCGGGGACAGGCTCTGATAATGTAGCACCCTGGGGACAGGCTCTGATAATGTATAACCCTGGGGACAGGCTCTGATAATGTATCACCCGGGGACAGGCTCTGATAATGTAGCACCCCGGGGACAGGCTCTGATAATGTAGCACCCCGGGGACAAGCTCTGATAATGTATCACCCTGGGGACAGGCTCTGATAATGTAGCACCCCGGGGACAGGCTCTGATAATGTAGCACCCTGGGGACAGGCTCTGATAATGTATCACCATGGGGACAGGCTCTGATAATGTAGCACCCTGGGGACAGGCTCTGATAATGTAGCACCCTGGGGACAGGCTCTGATAATGTAGCACCCCGGGGACAAGCTCTGATAATGTAGCACCTTTGGGACAAGCTCTGATACAGTGACCCAGCCAAGGTAAAAGGAGACTTCCAGGGGTCTGATGACAGTCCATAGAAAAGACACTGTATCACATTGCACGCAGAGCTGACGCGGACGCAATTGGGTGACCAAGACTTAAAAAGGGGTACACTGGTTTAGCAGGAATCAAAATGGCTGCCTATTGCAGGAAGGGATGGAGGGTAGGGTTAGAGAATCATCCTGTAATTGCCAGGGCTTTTGTGTTAATGACAATGGCATTGGCCCACAATGCCCCCTGTTATGCAGAACAGATCCACAGGTATTGTGTACAGGTTGTGTGAAGGTATGTGTTGGGGTGGCTCTGGCGCCCTAGAACACTTGTGTCTCTTACAGGCTGTTGTATTGTTTGCAAGAAAGCCATGTTGTGCATCCTGAAAATGTTGACTTGACAGTGATATTTTCATACAGCAAGGGTGAGAGATATTTGTTCCCATGTCTTGTTTACGAGTGTGCCTGGCTGCCATGTCCAAATAGCCTGGTGTCTTTTTAGGAGAAGATCTGGTCATAGGGCAACCTGGACCAACCTAGATCCAAAATGGCAGATCAGGATACACTAGAACCATTGTGTTCCCTGTCAATTGGCTCCGTGGACCCACAATGTTTCTCTACAGTGCACTGCCCAAGGACTGGCAACCCCCTGGCCCTGGTTTTACTGCACTGTACCTGGCACAGGCCAGACATTCCCTGTTTACTGTCTGCTGTTGTTTCGGCTGCCACCAGCCACTTGGTGTCAGCTGCTTGGTTCAGTCTAATCGGTTAGGGAGACAGGGAGCTTTTATTTGGATTTAGCCCTGTTAAGCAGGTGGGTTTCTGTCCCGGCTTCAATAGGAGCAATGTTTTATATACAAACTTGCCCTGGGTTAGAAAGCCAGAAGGGGTTAGGGTGGTTGTGTTGTTAGTTACAGTGGCCCATACTGTGAGATTATGGCTCCAGCCACAAAAGACACCTATGAAGTTATGTTAGTTTTACTTTTGAATAGTTACTATACATTATTCTCAACACAATACTTGTTATCTTCTTCTTTGAGTAATGTATTTATTGGCAAGGTAATTGAGAGGGTAGCATGCTGCATGCTTCAGGTGTCCACGCATATGATTCCTCTTGTGCTACTCCTGATTTCTAGGAGATTGACCTCATTTAGAACACAAAAGATATCTGTCTTGCAAGAGCACCGTCTTGTCTAAAAAAACAAACAGAGAAAATAAACAGTGTTTTTTCCTCTCGATGCAAATTCAAGTAATACCCGTTGCAGAGTAAATCTTACTAATGCAAATTAGCATTTAATCCGGCGCTTAAGGCATAACTGGAGCACACATCTGGAGTGATAATTAGCAGTTTTACGGTCTGAATGGATGGCTCACTCACATACTTAGAGGCTTGGGACAGCTAGCCAGCCATCCAGCCAGTCGGCACTTAAAACACAGGTAGTAATGCAGCTAGCTAGCTTGCTCCTTCAACCCAGCTTTAGCTAACACAATAACCCAGCTTCAGTAAACAACTCAAAACAACAAAATTGAGGCCCTCTAGATGGCTGTGGCATGGCACATTGTTTTTGTGGAATGAAACTAGCTCCTTTAGCAGAAGCGTCAGCTGACAGCTAACACTATGACACAGCTTCAGCTAACACTAAGACACAGCTAACACTATGACACAGCTTCAGCTAACACTAAGACACAGCTAACACTATGGCACAGCTTCAGCTAACACTAAGACACAGCTAACCCTAAGACACAGCTAACATTATGACACAGCTTCAGCTAACACTATGACACAGCTTCAGCTAACACTAAGACACAGCTAACACTATGACACAGCTTCAGCTAACACTAAGACACAGCTAACACTATGAAACAGCTTCAGCTAATAGCTAACACTATGACACAGCTTCAGCTAATAGCTAACACTATGACAAAGCTTCAGCTAACACTATGACACAGCTTCAGCTAATAGCTAACACTATGGCACATCTTCAGTAAACAACGCCAAACAACAACTCTTGCAACAACACTGCACTGTAGCCCATCTAGATATGGCTGTGACATGTTGTTTATGTGGTGCCCTCTCTGGTAGAGCCAGTCCACTTTTCTCCCCATTATTCAGAGGGGGAGTCTGACCTATTTATGCTCAATGCATTAGCTAGCAGTGTGCTTCAGCTTCACTTTGTATCAGCCCAGGCAACAGTTGTTATATTTGGCCTTGGGTAGACCAGGATTGCATTCCAAATGGCACCCCTTTTCTTTAGTGCACTACATTTGACCAGGGCCCATAGGGCTCTAGTCAAAAATAGCACACTACATAGGGAATAGGGTGCCTTTTGAGACACACCCCAGGGCTAACAGGGCTGAGTGTCTGTCAAGCTACATCCAGGAGTGTTCATTAGGGCCTCTCTGAAAAACTAGCTGAGTAACCTGACTAAAGAGCTTGTAGACGACAAACGTTTCCATGGTAAATGACTGTGTCACTTTACTGCCCTTACATTTGCCATTGAAAGCCGATTGTTTTCTCTATATCCATCCACACAGTCAAATGTACCTCGACTTCCACATACTGTAGTTTCTTTGAACAGAGTAGTCTATTGTCAGTTCATTCTCTAAACTTCTCCTATGATGTCTTTCCCAGTTTATTGACAAGGAACACGTGCAAAAGCTTCTGCAGACGGTTTGTTTTTGGAGGAGGAGGATGTTTTCTTGGGTTGTTTTTGACAAGTTTGAGATGCCTGGAGTTCATTCTTCCATTCCAGTGTACGTACTTACACCCCGGCAACATGTGCACAGTAATTCTTCTATAATCGTAAGATCATCTGTTTCAAGAGCATAGACGTTCAGGTGTGTGTATGCATAGACGTTCAGGTGTGTCTACCGTTCGGTGTCTACCGTTCGGCTGACACCATTCCATCAGGCCTGCGGGATAGCTTGTTTGACAGGTCGTGTGAAAAGTGTTGAGCAGACCTGTTTGAGACCAGCCCAGGGAAGGATCCAAGTCACTCACAATAGAGACTAGAGGCGTTTCCACAATCATCAAGTAAACCAGGGGACAGAAAGAAAGAGTGTGTGGCCTACATATGGTCTTACAGTTTAACAGCCTATACCTACAATGGAATAGGTGGTGTGGTATAATGCATAGCCTTGGTTATTATTCTTGCCAGTAGAGCTTCCCACGCAATGTTAACCTGACACTCCTGGGCCAACGCCCTCCCTCCGATCCTATTCATCACAACCAGAACTCCAACACGTCAGTCCCTGCTCACATGACAGATGCACTCCCCTAAACCTTGACCCCTCGGCCCTGAGTTATACTAACAAAGCACTGTTAATAGAGCTCCTTTACCCTTCACACGCTCATAAATAGATTTTACTATGGATATTTTCTACTTCTGACTCTCTGAATGAGAGGAATAAAACATCAGTGTACATTATACCGAGGTGTGGGAGGATGAATAGCCCAATCACCACAATGTCCGGTTCATAGGCTCAGTCTGGAAATGTACGTTGTGTTTTGCCATTGCTTGTTATACTTCAGGCCACACCAGTTTCCTACAGTACAGTGCTGCTACTAACAGCCCATGTCCGAGGCAGTCACTAACAGATGCCATGGAGCGGACAAATCTATGTACAGTAAGATTCTGTTGATGTTGCTGGGCTGGTGTCCTCTGTGCTAAGAACAGGGTCATGGACATTCTAGAACCAGATGTTGAAAGCCAATAAAAACTGACAAGTCATACCAGAGTGACTGTCAGTTTGTCCCTGCTGTACATGGCAAATAGAGGCTCTTTCCATCTCTGTGACTGAAGTTTGCCGACACTTCTTATAAAGTCAGAAGAGCACCGATTCAAATCAAAATAATCTACTATAAAAATTGGCCAAACTACAATATAAGACTCTAAGCCATCTACCGTAAAAACGGGTCAAACTGCAACTGGTCAAACCACAACACTATCAACGAGGGCAGTTGTGTCCTGTTCTCTCCCGGCTGTGCTATAATGTTTATTAGAATCCCCTTTGTGGTTGTATTAGACATGCTCCAGTGCTGGCGTGGCATTTTCAACATCCGAACAAAGCTACATCTCATTACATAAAATATGAAAACACACACAACCACAAATGCACACACACACAGGCGTGCACACACACAACCGCACACACATTAACACTGAACGCAGGCACACAAAGACACACATACAAACGTGTGTGCACACGCACATACACACATACACTCACATACAATGAAAAAAGTCCAAACACTCACAGTGTGAGGGGTGATTTCTCCATGTGATTACACTGGAAAGAGCCAAAACTCAACAAGAGAACATTTCCATACGGCAGAGGATGAAAACCTGTTAATAAGAACTGTGCACCCACAATGCAGTGTGTGCGTGCATGAGTGTGGTGTGTGTGTGTGTGTGTGTGTGTGTGTGTGTGTGTGTGTGTGTGTGTGCGTGCGTGCGTGCGTGCGCATGTGTGTGATGGAGGTTGGACCTGGCAGAGCGGTGCATGGGTCATAAAGATTTTACTTCTTATCTCACCCGTCATATTCTCGCCCGGCATATTCTAAAGTTGTTGATTATGGTACTGGACTGATTTGATTTTGAAAAGGTTGAGAGAGGAGGAGAGGAGGAGGTGAAACACTTATTCCTGTCTGCCGGCAAGGCGAGCGGGAGGGCAGAAAGTAGATAAAATTAGAAAACAATTACAGCGAGTCACCATTCAGGTACCTAAGGTTATTGTTTTTAATGACAGCCACATCCTGGTACAGGAGCCAGACAACCAGACGACTAGACCACCGCAGCAATGCTGCACTGCCTCAATGGGAACTGAGAATTGAGCAGTGGGGTAAGCTTTGTCCCTCATCACAAGACGAAAACAGTGTGTGTGTGTGTGTGTGTCTCTGCCAACAAGGTGAGCATGTCTGCCGAACACGCACAGATAAGCATGAACACACAAAAATGCTGAGTCAAGTTTACAGAATACTGCCTTTCGTTTCACCTCAGGGTGAGAGTTTAATGTTCCACCCCCTCATAGACACTAAAATCTATAGCCCTAGGAGATCTTTACTTTACATTATCCTAAAGTATAGACTCCTCAGTACTCTTGACACTCAACAGCTGCTGCAGATGACTGCTGTCTGTGATGCTACGACACACACACACACACTTGTTCGCCTATGGCTAAACCCTCCGTTTCACTGTTTACAAAATCTCTAACGACGAAAGATCATAGAAATGGATTCTACTCACAGGATCATCAGATCCTCACACATTTACTGAACAATATGTAGCCAATCTTCCATTGTCTTAGTTGAGCCAGCGCCACCCTGAAGCATAGACCTACATTACATTGGTTTTGGCCACAGGGTGTGCTGGTTCCATCGTTTTCTTTCCCAATTGTGGTAGTCAGTAAAGATCTGCAGGGCTGTACTATGCCAGTCATTCCCTCTGTGGTTTAGTGTGGTTTGGCTTCCTCTGTGGTCCTCTAGTCTATAGACTCACACGTGGCTGTATTGACTGTATGATGGGCTGTGGGTTGATGATGTGGCTGCTGATTTGGGGCACTGGTAGCAATACACAAAGTCAGCATGTACAGTATGTCTTGTTTCATTGTACAATGTTCAATTGTGTTATAATTGCAGACCTAGAATATTAAGTCTTCATCGCAAATCTGCCCGAATGAAGGTCATGGTGAGATGATGAGCTTTGAAAAGACCAAACAACTATCTTTGGGTTTTGGGAGCCTATATTTCTTGGCCAGTTGTGATTGATTCTTGGATGAGAATGAGCGGGCGCTGTGGTGTGGCGTTGGATTACAAATTACATCCTTATTGGAAAGACGAGAATTCTTTGCCGGAGGTCCGACCTTGAGGCTAGCCCATTAGAAATCAATAGGCCTTTGCGTCTGAATTGGCTAAATGCTTTCCTTACGGACTTCTACCCCATAATCATCATATTACCGCCAAAGTCTAGTGGAAATCTGTCTGTGGCAAAGACTAGGCAGTTTGAATCAAGATCAGGTGTGGGCTCTTTGCTAAACTTAAATGCCCCAATCTGTGATATTTACAGCTATAAATACCCTCAACTTTATAGCAAACCAAGTGGCGGCCAATGGGTTGCCATTTTGTTGTTTTTCTAATTAAGGATTGGGCCTTTAAAAAATGAGGGAAGTGTACACAGGAGCAATGTGACACGGAGGACTAGAGTCACTTACAAGGAGAGTGAATGTATGACTGGGCATTTCTTTTTTGGGACGACACCAATCTATATTTAGCAAAAGGGTAACGATACAGGGCAGATACTGAAGGACAGGGAAATGTGTCAGACATACTCTTTTACTGCACGCTACATTGCTTAGGACTGGGGAAGGCATTGATGAAAATCTCGTTATCCAATGAATTAAGAATATATTTAGTGGGTGTGTTAGGGACATACTCTGATTGGTTGGGTTTTAATGAGTGATTTGCTTTGTCATTCTACTACTTAATACTTTGTGACTTGGCCTTAAAGGACCCTAGTTAACATCGAAACCTATATAGAATTGTATTATATAGGCCTAAGTCTATAATATGTG
Source organism: Salvelinus alpinus (assembly GCF_045679555.1). Classification (NCBI taxonomy): domain Eukaryota; kingdom Metazoa; phylum Chordata; class Actinopteri; order Salmoniformes; family Salmonidae; genus Salvelinus; species Salvelinus alpinus. The sequence continues at coordinate 66,616,728 of NC_092091.1, forward strand.
TTTTATGTTTCACGAATGTCACATAGCCCGTTATTGCAGAGGCCAGCCAAGAAGGTCAAATATACTGCCATGAGTTCAATCAACCATCCACAATTAGTTAATACTATATTCAAATTACTGTCAGTAAGCTAGGACATACACTTACAATACATTTCCTGCTGCATGAGTCTATGCATGCTACTCAAGGCCAGTGGATGTTTTGTTTATTGGCTACTATTTTTATCCAATGAAACATTTTGTACCTGAATCAAATAACATTGTATGTTCTTAAATTAGAAACATCACTGGCTTAGCTACATTGCTCAGTATTTCTACAGTAATGTAGTTAATCTCTTGTGGTTACTGTATTTCTACAGTAATGTAGTTAGTCTCTTGTGGTTACTGTATTTCTACAGTAATGTAGTTAGTCTCTTGTGGTTACTGTATTTCTACAGTAATGTAGTTAGTCTCTTGTGGTTACTGTATTTCTACAGTAATGTAGTTAGTCTCTTGTGGTTACTGTATTTCTACAGTAATGTAGTTAATCTCTTGTGGTTACTGTATTTCTACAGTAACGTAGTTAATCTCTTGTGGTTACTGTATTTCTACAGTAACGTAGTTAATCTCTTGTGGTTACTGTATTTCTACAGTAATGTAGTTAATCTCTTGTGGTTACTGTATTTCTACAGTAATGTAGTTAGTCTCTTGTGGTTACTGTATTTCTACAGTAATGTAGTTAATCTCTTGTGGTTACTGTATTTCTACAGTAACGTAGTTAATCTCTTGTGGTTACTGTATTTCTACAGTAATGTAGTTAATCTCTTGTGGTTACTGTATTTCTACAGTAATGTAGTTAATCTCTTGTGGTTACTGTATTTCTACAGTAATGTAGTTAGTCTCTTGTGGTTACTGTATTTCTACAGTAATGTAGTTAGTCTCTTGTGGTTACTGTATTTCTACAGTAATGTAGTTAGTCTCTTGTGGTTACTGTATTTCTACAGTAATGTAGTTAGTCTCTTGTGGTTACTGTATTTCTACAGTAATGTAGTTAGTCTCTTGTGGTTACTGTATTTCTACAGTAACGTAGTTAATCTCTTGTGGTTACTGTATTTCTACAGTAACGTAGTTAATCTCTTGTGGTTACTGTATTTCTACAGTAATGTAGTTAGTCTCTTGTGGTTACTGTATTTCTACAGTAATGTAGTTAGTCTCTTGTGGTTACTGTATTTCTACAGTAATGTAGTTAGTCTCTTGTGGTTACTGTATTTCTACAGTAATGTAGTTAGTCTCTTGTGGTTACTGTATTTCTACAGTAACGTAGTTAATCTCTTGTGGTTACTGTATTTCTACAGTAACGTAGTTAATCTCTTGTGGTTACTGTATTTCTACAGTAATGTAGTTAGTCTCTTGTGGTTACTGTATTTCTACAGTAATGTAGTTAGTCTCTTGTGGTTACTGTATTTCTACAGTAATGTAGTTAGTCTCTTGTGGTTACTGTATTTCTACAGTAATGTAGTTAGTCTCTTGTGGTTACTGTATTTCTACAGTAATGTAGTTAGTCTCTTGTGGTTACTGTATTTCTACAGTAATGTAGTTAATCTCTTGTGGTTACTGTATTTCTACAGTAATGTAGTTAGTCTCTTGTGGTTACTGTATTTCTACAGTAATGTAGTTAATCTCTTGTGGTTACTGTATTTCTACAGTAATGTAGTTAATCTCTTGTGGTTACTGTATTTCTACAGTAATGTAGTTAATCTCTTGTGGTTACTGTATTTCTACAGTAATGTAGTTAATCTCTTGTGGTTACTGTATTTCTACAGTAATGTAGTTAATCTCTTGTGGTTACTGTATTTCTACAGTAATGTAGTTAATCTCTTGTGGTTACTGTATTTCTACAGTAATGTAGTTAATAAACAGAAAAAAGAAACTAAAAATAAGTGGGCCTCCACCCCCAACCTCCCATCCCATCCCATCCCATTCCCCCAACCCCAGCCAGCCAACATGTCTCCACCCCCAACCACCCATCCCATCCCATTCCCCCAACCCCAGCCAGCCAACATGTCTCCACCCCCAACCTCCCATCCCATCCCATTCCCCCAACCCTACCCAGCCAATATGTCTCCACCCCCAACCTCCCATCCCATTCCCCCAACCTCAGCCAGCCAACATGTCTCCACCCCCAACCACCCATCCCATCCTATTCCCCCAACCCCAGCCAGCCAACATGTCTCCACCCCCAACCTCCCATTCCATCCCATTCCCCCAACCCTACCCAGCCAACATGTCTCCACCCCCAACCTCCCATCCCATTCCCCCAACCCTACCCAGCCAACATGTCTCCACCCCCAACCTCCCATCCCATTCCCCCAACCCCAGCCAGCCAACATGTCTCCACCCCCAACCACCCATCCCATCCTATTCCCCCAACCCCAGCCAGCCAACATGCCTCCACCCCCAAACTCTCATCCCATCCCCCCAACCCTACCCAGCCAACATGTCTCCACCCCCAACCTCCCATCCCATTCCCCCAAACCCACCCAGCCAACATGCCTCCACTCCCAACCTCCCATACCATACCCTCCCATCCCATTCCCCCAACCCCACCCAGCCAACATGCCTTCACCCCAACCTCCCATCCCATCCCCCCAACCCCACCCAGCCAACATGCCTCCACCCCCAACCTCCCATCCCATTCCCCCAACCCAACCCAGCCAACATGCCTCCACCCCCAACCTCCCATCCCATCCCCCCAACCCCATCCAGCCAACATGCCTCTACCCCCAACCTCCCATCCCATTCCTCCAACCCCACCCAGCCAACATGCCTCCACCCCCAACCTCCCATCCCATCCCCACAACCCCACCCAGCCAACATGCCTCTACCCCCAACCTCCCATCCCATCCCATTCCCCCAACCCCACCCAGCCAACATGCCTCCACCCCCAACCTCCCATCCCACCCCATCCCCACAACCCCACCCAGCCAACATGCCTCCACCCCCAACCTCCCATCTCATTCCCCCAACCCCACCCAGCCAACATGCCTCCACCCCCAACCTCCCATCCCATCCCATTCCCCCAACCCCACCCAGCCAACATGCCTCCACCCCCAACCTCCCATCCCATCCCCCCAACCCTACCCATCCAACATGCCTCTACCCCCAACCTCCCATCCCATCCCCACAACCCCACCCAGCCAACATGTCTCCACCCCCAACCTCCCATCCCATCCCATTCCCCCAACCCCACCCAGCCAACATGTCTCCACCCCCAACCTCCCACCCCATCCCATTCCCCCAACCCCACCCAGCCAACATGTCTCCACCCCCAACCTCCCATCCCATCCCATTCCCCCAACCCCAGCCAGCCAACATGCCTCCACCTCCAACCTCCCATCCCATCCCATTCCCCCAACCCTACCCAGCCAATATGTCTCCACCCCCAACCTCCCATCCCATTCCCCCAACCCCAGCCAGCCAACATGTCTCCACCCCCAACCACCCATCCCATCCCATCCTATTCCCCCAACCCCAGCCAGCCAACATGTCTCCACCCCCAACCTCCCATTCCATCCCATTCCCCCAACCCTACCCAGCCAACATGTCTCCACCCCCAACCTCCCATACCATCCCATCCTATTCCCCCAACCCCAGCCAGCCAACATGCCTCCACCCCCAAACTCTCATCCCATCCCCCCAACCCCAGCCAGCCAACATGTCTCCACCCCCAACCACCCATCCCATTCCCCCAACCCTACCCATCCAACATGCCTCCACCCCCAAACTCTCATCCCATCCCCCCAACCCCAGCCAGCCAACATGTCTCCACCCCCAACCACCCATCCCATTCCCCCAACCCTACCCATCCAACATGCCTCTACCCCCAACCTCCCATCCCATCCCCACAACCCCACCCAGCCAACATGCCTCCACCCCCAACCTCCCATCCCATCCCATTCCCCCAACCCCACCCAGCCAGCATGCCTCCACCCCCAACCTCCCATCTCATTCCCCCAACCCCACCCAGCCAACATGCCTCTACCCCCAACCTCCCATCCCATTCCTCCAACCCCACCCAGCCAACATGCCTCTACCCCCAACCTCCCATCTCATTCCCCCAACCCCACCCAGCCAACATGCCTCCACCCCCAACCTCCCATCCCATTCCTCCAACCCCACCCAGCCAACATGCCTCTACCCCCAACCTCCCATCTCATTCCCCCAACCCCACCCAGCCAACATGCCTCTACCCCCAACCTCCCATCCCATTCCCCCAACCCCACCCAGCCAACATGCCTTCACCCCAACCTCCCATCCCATCCCCCAACCCCACCCAGCCAACATGCCTCCACCCCCAACCTCCCACCCCATCCCCACAACCCCACCCAGCCAACATGCCTCCACCCCCAACCTCCCATCTCATTCCCCCAACCCCACCCAGCCAACATGCCTCCACCCCCAACCTCCCATCCCATCCCATTCCCCCAACCCCACCCAGCCAACATGCCTCCACCCCCAACCTCCCATCCCATCCCCCCAACCCTACCCATCCAACATGCCTCTACCCCCAACCTCCCATCCCATCCCCACAACCCCACCCAGCCAACATGTCTCCACCCCCAACCTCCCATCCCATCCCATTCCCCCAACCCCACCCAGCCAACATGTCTCCACCCTCAACCTCCCATCCCATCCCATTCCCCCAACCCCACCCAGCCAACATGTCTCCACCCCCAACCTCCCATCCCATCCCATTCCCCCAACCCCAGCCAGCCAACATGCCTCCACCCCCAACCTCCCATCCCACCCCATTCCCCCAACCCTACCCAGCCAATATGTCTCCACCCCCAACCTCCCATCCCATTCCCCCAACCCCAGCCAGCCAACATGTCTCCACCCCCAACCACCCATCCCATCCTATTCCCCCAACCCCAGCCAGCCAACATGTCTCCACCCCCAACCTCCCATTCCATCCCATTCCCCCAACCCTACCCAGCCAACATGTCTCCACCCCCAACCTCCCATACCATCCCATCCTATTCCCCCAACCCCAGCCAGCCAACATGCCTCCACCCCCAAACTCTCATCCCATCCCCCCAACCCCAGCCAGCCAACATGTCTCCACCCCCAACCACCCATCCCATTCCCCCAACCCTACCCATCCAACATGCCTCTACCCCCAACCTCCCATCCCATCCCCACAACCCCACCCAGCCAACATGCCTCTACCCCCAACCTCCCATCCCATCCCATTCCCCCAACCCCACCCAGCCAGCATGCCTCCACCCCCAACCTCCCATCTCATTCCCCCAACCCCACCCTGCCAACATGTCTCTACCCCAACCTCCCATCTCATTCCCCCAACCCCACCCAGCCAACATGCCTCCACCCCCAACCTCCCATCCCATTCCTCCAACCCCACCCAGCCAACATGCCTCTACCCCCAACCTCCCATCTCATTCCCCCAACCCCACCCAGCCAACATGCCTCTACCCCCAACCTCCCATCTCATTCCCCCAACCCCACCCAGCCAACATGCCTCTACCCCCAACCTCCCATCCCATTCCTCCAACACCACCCAGCCAACATGCCTCTACCCCCAACCTCCCATCTCATTCCCCCAACCCCACCCAGCCAACATGCCTCTACCCCCAACCTCCCATCTCATTCCCCCAACCCCACCCAGCCAACATGTCTCTACCCCCAACCTCCCATCTCATTCCCCCAACCCCACCCAGCCAACATGCCTCTACCCCCAACCTCCCATCTCATTCCCCCAACCCCACCCAGCCAACATGTCTCCACCACCACGTCAGTCATCCACAACACCCCCACCCTCCCAGCGACCAGAGAAAACATCCCCATACCACTCCTTCCCCATGCGCCTGAAAGCAAAGAAAATAGGAAAATAGGTATAAATATATTGTTTATTTGTATGTGTTGGGCTTTAACTAATATTATTCTTTACAGAGTCAAGTATTTTGTCCAGGCCTCAATTGTTCCTTGACTAGCACCATTCATTCTCGCTGTCAATAATTCTAATGTTATAACTTCTAACAGTAACTGTATCCACTGGTGAATTGGGAGAGAGTGAGGTGGTTGCCATCTAAGAGCCTTTTTTGCTGCAGTGCTGCCTGCCAGCAGTAATCGTCTCTGATTGATTGAGAGATTCAAGGATTCATTGTTAAGTAACATAATACTGTAGATGCATATCATTGAATATTTATATTCATGCAATTCAAAATTAATTTTGTAACTTTGCCTCAGAAGTATTTAACTGCAGGACATATCACATTTCGACACAAAATCTTTGGCAACAGACAGTGAACTATTGGATAGAGAATCATTTTAGCTAACATTTTTCCTATTTCACAACTGAATTCTATTTCCCCCTTCAAACATTTCATTATTTAATTACATATCTGAACTGTACAATACACCTCTCTACTCTCTATTCAGCTCTCATCACAGTGTGGGGAAGGAAAGCAAGTGGTAGAATGCGAGAAAGGATGAGGGAAACGAAGAGAAAGGATGAGAGAGCAAAATCCGTTGAGGGCAAGATGACAACCCTAGGTCTCCTATGACTCTTTATATAATTTCCCACTATAAAAAAAACCTGGCTTATACACTCTTAGAAAAAAGGGTTCCTAAATGGTTCTTCAGCTGTCCCCATAGGAGAACTCTTTTGGGTTCCATCTAGAACCCTCTCTGTAAAGGGTTCTACATGGAACTCAAAATGGTTATAGCTGGATCCAAAAGGGTTCTACCTAGAACCAAAAAGGGTTCTTCAAAGGGCTCTCCTATGGGAACAACTGAAAAACCATTTTAGGTTCTAGATAGCACATTTTTTTCTAAGAGTATAGATCACAAAAACCTTAAAGGTCCAATGCCGCCATTTTTATCTCAATATCAAATCATTTCTTTTTTCTTAGTCCCTTACTGTAATTGTTTTCAATTAAAATGGTCAAAAATAACCAAAAAAATAGCTTCTTAGCGAAGAGCAATTTCTCAAGAATTTTGCTAGGACTGTCTGGGAGTGGGTCTGAGTGGGGAGGGGAAAACTGAAAATTAGCTGTTATTGGCAGAGAGGCTTGGAACTCTCTTTCTTATTGGCAGGCCAAAACTCCATCCCACCAAAACAGGCTGAAATTTCAGGTGGTCTTTTCAAACAGCTCTTATACTAAAAGGGCATTGTCATAATTTTCACAATTTCACAGTATTATTTCAACCTAATAGTGTGGAAATATATATAATTCACGTTTTTTTACTGCACTTGGCCTTTAATATAGCCCCTACATTAGCACAACTAAAACGACCCTGTATCATTGGACATCTCATTGGACTTATCCTCCATCCCCTGAATCTATTAATAGATAGAAAAATAGGTTTACCCAGGAAATTAATAGTACTATTCTTGGTGATCTATGCCTTATGTGTACAAAATCAGAACATTGTAATTTCCCCCTGCCTCCATCTGTGCATACAATTGATTGAATTTAGGTATAATAAGATTAAGGCTCAATGCAAATGTTCCGCCGATCTGTCGTATTATACAGTATACCCTTAAGTAGGAGGCAAATACACACAGTAACAGGACATTGAACAGTCGCTAAGGGGAATAGCACACAGTAACAGGACATTGAAAAGTCGCTAAGGGCATACAGTAACAGGACATTGAACAGTTGCTAAGGGGAATAGCATACAGTAACAGGACATTGAACAGTTGCTAAGGGGAATAGCACACAGTAACAGGACATTGAACGGTCGCTAAGGGGAATAGCATTTAGTAACAGGACATTGAACAGTCGCTAAGGGGAATAGCATACAGTAACAGGACATTGAACAGCTGCTAAGGGGAATAGCATACAGTAACAGAACATTGAACAGTCGCTAAGGGGAATATCATTTAGTAACAGGACATTGAACAGTCGCTAAGGGGAATAGCATACAGTAACAGTACATTGAACAGTCGCTAAGGGGAATAGCATTTAGTAACAGGACATTGAACAGTCGCTAAGGGGAATAGCATACAGTAACAGTACATTGAACAGTCGCTAAGGGGAATAGCATTTAGTAACAGGACATTGAACAGTCGCTAAGGGGAATAGCATACAGTAACAGGACATTGAACAGCTGCTAAGGGGAATAGCATACAGTAACAGGACAATGAACAGTCGCTAAGGGGAATAGCATTTAGTAACAGGACATTGAACAGTTGCTAAGGGGAATAGCACACAGTAACATGACATTGAACAGTCGCTAAGGGGAATAGCAAACAGTAACAGGACATTGAACAGTCGCTAAGGGGAATAGCATACGGTAACAGGACATTGAACAGCTGCTAAGGGGACTAGCATACAGTAACAGGACAATGAACAGTCGCTAAGGGGAATAGCATTTAGTAACAGGACATTGAACAGTTGCTAAGGGGAATAGCAAACAGTAACAGGACATTGAACAGTCGCTAAGGGGAATAGCATACGGTAACAGGACATTAAACAGTCGCTAAGGGGGCAAATCATCAGCTGTTTGTGTAAATACATAGGATATTATGGGCTGTATACACTGTATATATATATTAAGGTCCAAAATGACTGGCACCCTTGATAAAGGTGAGCAAAAAAAACTATACAATAAATAATACAAATACTGAGCTAAATTGTATGCGCCAATAGTTTGTTGTCTTGTATTATTTTATACTAATTCAGTTGCTAATGGAAATAGATTTTGTTTAACACGTAATCATTTACTTTATACAAACAGGCAGGGGTAGTGACCTGTATAGCCTCAAGGCAGACCCTTTTGAAGTATACAGTAGTAGAAGGTTACATTATGTAATGTAAGCAGCAATGTCTTAACCTAACAATTTCTTAACCTAACATACGTCTGTCTTAACCTAACACTGTCTGATGTCCAGTGGCTTGGTAGACTGTGTTGTACGTGTTAAAGCTCCAGCTTTATCTGTGTGCTGTACATTCAACCCACTCTTATAAACAGAGATTCTACACGGAGTATACAAAACATTAGGAACACATTCCTAATATTGAGTTGCACCCCTCCTTTCGCCCTCAGAACAGCCTCAACTCTTCGGGGCATGGACTCTACAAGGTGTCAAAAGCGTTCCACAGGGATGCTGGCCCATGTTAACTCCAATGCTTCCCACTGTTGTATCAAGTTGGCTGGATGTCCTTTGGGTGGTGGGTCATTCTTGATACACACGGGAAACTGTTGAGTGTGAAAAACCCAGCAGTATAGCACACTCAACCAGGTGCACCTGGCACCTACCACCATACCCCGTTCAAAGGCACTTCACTATTTTGTCTTACCCATTCACCCTCAGAATGGCACACATACACAATCCATGTCTCAAGACTTTAAAATTCTTAATTAACCTGTCTCCACACCATCTTCTCATCATCTACACTGATTGAAATGGATTTATCAAGTGACATCAATAAGGGATCATAGCTTTCACCTGGATTGATCTGGTCAGTCTGCCTCATGGAAAGAGCAGGTGATCCTAATGTTTTGTACACTCAGTGTATGTTGTCTATGAAAGCAAAGTTCATATCTACTGATACCGGGCCTTTTCACATTGTCCCTATCAGCATGGTTCCAGCAATGCTGCTGGATGCATAACCAGGCCAGCTAAGTACTTGTTTTGGTTCTGTTCGGTTCAGTAGTGTTAAAAGCCCTAGACAGGGTGTTAGCCCCAATGCTGAGGACAAGGTAACCTGACTGACCTGGAATCAGCGGGAGAGCAAATCTCACCTCAGGTCTGTTATGACCCTATCACTCCCTAATCAATATTCTGGCCTTGTGTGTGATCCCAGTCCCCTATCCTCACATCACCTACACATGACATCCCCCCTGGAACCAAATCCCTTGAAGTAAACCCGAGCACACTTAGGTAACAGACCCAACACAGGTTAATGCAATAGCCACGAGCAGGGGGAACGGCTCAAAACATATGGGAACCTGGCTTGGACTGACCTCAGCCTATACATTACACAAGTACTACTACTACTGTCTGTAACCTCGTTCCACACAGCCCCAACTAATTTCAATGCATAACATTTGGATAAGCAGATACCACACACATGGGTATAGAATCAGATTTAATCAGTGCAGAGGGTAAACATGTGTAATGAAAGCCAGACAAAGCAGAACGGGAAGAGGGAGGTCTGTTTGTGCTGGTCCACCTGTAGTCACTTACATGCCTCAACAGAACAGAGTGGAGGTATACTCTTCCGCCGTGCTGTTTCACAATGCCAGCGCAAACGCATAGACAGATGCTACTGGGCTACGTTCCAGCTGCTGCGATCATTTGGGCCACACAAATAGCTTCTATCTTCATAGACTGTCTGTTACTGCCAGATAGTCAATGGATAAATCATTAGAAATGGCTCCTGAGGTTCCTTCCTTGAGACTGGCTGAATTGAATTCTGGGTAATTGGATTGAATGGGGCCACCTCATTGGCCTACATACGTATTTATATTGTACTTAAGGTGCTTAATGCCAATGACACTGATCTGATGGGACTGACATTAAAGCTTCTCTATCCGTAGGGCTGTTATGAGGTCTTTGGACGAGAGGGAGGGGACGGGAAAAATAAGCTATACCCAGAACAGAATAGAAGAGAAACGACATTGCAGCCGCTTTTGTTAGAAAGCTCCGATGACGTGTCAATTTCAATGTGTCATTTTTACTGACGTCGCGGAATGAACACGGCGGCTGGAGCTCGCACTCGAGCGGCAACGGCGTCTTGCGTTCCGTCTGAGAAAGCTCAGGGTGCTGAAACTAAAAGAGGTTCTTCTGCAAATTTCGGAGGAACGTTTCTTTGCTAATACACGCTGCTCGACTCGAGCGAGGAGAGAAAGTATGCTAAGTACTACCAATGTTTATTCACTTGACCTAGAAAGTCCACATCGCTACAGTCCTTGGCTGGCACACACACTGCATCGGTACATACCCAGTGTTCATAGCAGTCATATATGATTTCCTCACTCACTGCCTGTGCTACGTCTCCCTTGCAAGTTCAGTCCCGAAAGTTATCAGGCTAAGTAAACGTTTTATCAGGGTAAGTAAAAAGTTATCAGGCTAAGTAAACGTGCTATCAGGGTAAGTAAAAGGTTATCAGGCTAAGTAAACAAGTCCTCTGATGAAATGAAGAACAAAAAGAAAAATGAGTTATTCTGTTTGCTCAGAGATTGACATACTTTCAGAGATGAAGGTTGTAGATTAGGAAGCACATTCAAATGACTATGGGTCTATAATCTGCAATGAAGGGAATAACAGAGATCTAATGACCCACAGTCTTGAGGGTATGAGCAGTTGACGTCAGGTAAGAGCATGGTACAGACTCTTAACCCTCGAGAGCCCATTCTTCAAGACACCGGCCTAAACAGGTTAATTGCATGGCTTAACATATAGCATGAACGTATAGCATGCTATCTGCCATATAGGCAGTCAGTAGGCTTGTCGTTATGCTCAAATTTTTTTATTTAATTTATTTTTTTATTTAACCTTTATTTAACCAGGTAGGCAAATTGAGAACACGTTCTCATTTACAATTGCGACCTGGCCAAGATAAAGCAAAGCAGTTCGACACATACAACAACACATAGTTACACATGGAGTAAAACAAACATATAGTCAATAATACAGTGAAAAAAAAATAAGTCTATATACAATGTGAGCAAGTGAGGTGAGATAAGGGAGGTGAAGGCAAACAAATATATGTATAAATAAATAAAAATATAAAAGGCCATGGAGGCGAAGTGAGTACAACACAGCAAGTAAAATAAAAACTAAAAAAACAATGGAATGGTTGGTTTGCAGTGGAAGAAAGTGCAAAGTAGAGACAGAAATAATGGGGTGCAAAGGAGCAAAATAAATTAATAAATAAATACAGTAGGTAAAGAGGTAGTTGTTTGGGCTAAATTGTAGATGGGTTATATACAGGTGCAGTAATCTATGAGCTGCTCTGACAGCTGGTGCTTAAAGCTAGTGAGGGAGATAGGTGTTTCCAGTTTCAGAGATTTTTGTAGTTCGTTCCAGTCATTGGCAGCAGAGAACTGGAAGGAGAGGCGTCCAAAGGAAGAATTGGTTTTGGGGGTGACTAGAGAGATATACCTGCTGGAGCGCGTGCTACAGGTAGGTGCTGCTATGGTGACCAGCGAGCTGAGATAAGGGGGGACTTTACCTAGCAGGGTCTTGTAGATGACCTGGAACCAGTGGGTTTGGCGACGAGTATGAAGCGAGGGCCAGCCAACGAGAGTGTACAGGTCGCAGTGGTGGGTAGTATATGGGGCTTTGGTGACAAAACGGATGGCACTGTGATAGACTGCATCCAATTTATTGAGTAGGGTTTTGGAGGCTATTTTGTAAATGACATCACCGAAGTCGAGGATTGGTAGGATGGTCAGTTTTACAAGGGTATGTTTGGCAGCATGAGTAAAGGATGCTTTGTTGCGGAATAGGAAGCCAATTCTAGATTTGACTTTGGATTGGAGATGTTTGATGTGAGTCTGGAAGGAGAGTTTACAGTCTAACCAGACACCTAGGTATTTGTAGGTGTCCACATATTCTAAGTCAGAGCCGTCCAAAGTAGTGATGTTGGACAGGCGGGCAGGAGCAGGCAGCGATCGGTTGAAGAGCATGCATTTGGTTTTACTTGTATTTAAGAGCAGTTGGAGGCCACGGAAGGAGAGTTGTATGGCATTGAAGCTCGCCTGGAGGGTTGTTAACACAGTGTCAAAAGAAGGGCCAGAAGTATACAGAATAGTGTCGTCTGCGTAGAGGTGGATCAGAGAATCACCAGCAGCAAGAGCGACATCATTGATGTAAACAGAGAAGAGAGTCGGTCCAAGAATTGAACCCTGTGGCACCCCCATAGAGACTGCCAGAGGCCCGGACAACAGACCCTCCGATTTGACACACTGAACTCGATCAGAGAAGTAGTTGGTGAACCAGGCGAGGCAATCATTAGAGAAACCAAGGCTGTCGAGTCTGCCAATGAGGATGTGGTGATTGACAGAGTCAAAGGCCTTGGCCAGGTCAATGAATACGGCTGCACAGTATTGTTTCCTATCGATGGCGGTTACGATATCGTTTATGACCTTGAGCGTGGCTGAGGTGCACCCATGACCAGCTCTGAAACCAGATTGCATTGCGGAGAAGGTGTGGTGGGATTCGAAATGGTCGGTAATCTGTTTGTTGACTTGGCTTTCGAAGACCTTAGAAAGGCAGGGTAGGATAGATATAGGTCTGTAGCAGTTAGGGTCAAGGGTCCCCCCCCCTTTGAAGAGGGGGATAACCGCAGCTGCTTTCCAATCTTTGGGGATCTCAGACGACACGAAAGAGAGGTTGAAGAGGCTAGTAATAGGGGTGGCAACAATTTCAGCAGATAGTTTTAGAAAGAAAGGGTCCAGATTATCTAGCCCGGCTGATTTGTAAGGGTCCAGATTTTGCAGCTCATTTAGAACATCAGCTGACTGTATTTGGGAGAAAGAGAAATGGGGAAGGCTTGGGCGAGTAGCAGAGGGGAGGGCAGTGCTGTTGTCCGGGGTGGGGGTAGCCAGGTGGAAAGCATGGCCAGCCGTAGAAAAATGCTTATTGAAATTCTCAATTATAGTGGATTTGTCGGTGGTGACAGTGTTTCCTATCTTCAGAGCGGTTGGAAGCTGGGAGGAGGTGTTCTTATTCTCCATGGACTTTACGGTGTCCCAGAACTTTTTTGAATTTGTGTTGCAGGAAGCAAATTTCTGCTTGAAAAAGCTAGCATGTAAAAAAGTTGAAAAAGCATGTACATTACATTTCCATGGATGAGGCAGAGAGACGTGAGTCAAGTTAACACGTTTACTGAGAAGATATCATGGCAACAATGGATCAGGGTCTTTGAACTTGACCATTACAAAACAAACTCTTTACAAGACATTGTTTACTACCGTGTTTGTACAATGCCTTTCTGTAAACAGGAAGTCAGATTACGACCCCTGTATGCCGCCCATCTGGCCATTAACATGCATTGAGAGAGATCCAAAATCCATTTAGCTAATAGCAAACAGGTTTCGTAATGTGCTATACTCCAAGTTATCCCTAAGCATCCATTCATTCATACAAGTGCATCGTTAACTGATTGATCTTCGGACGCCTTTGAAAGAGGCGGCTAGTTGGATTTCCATGATGAGACTATTAAAGAGACAATCATTTACTTTTGAAGTCACCTTGATTTGGTATTAAATAAGAGCAATTAACCCTGGACGACATGTTGATTTAACCAGTTAATGACTTATTGGCTTACTGCTGCGTGGCCCTCTTTGATGACTTCTTACTTCCTGGAGAATAATACAAACATTCCATATTGATCCGCTGCGTCTTACTCTTAGTTTGCTTACAGATTACTCAATAAGACAATTATCACTGAGAATCCAAGAGAGAGGGAGGGAGAGAGAGAATTAAGAGAGAAGGAGGGGCTGAGAGAGAGAAAGTGATAGGAGGGGCTGAGAGAGAGAAAGTGATAGGAGGGGCTGAGAGAGAGAAAGTGATAGGAGGGGCTGAGAGAGAGAAAGTGATAGAAGGGGCTGAAAGAGAGAAAGTGATAGGAGGGGCTGAGAGAGAGAAAGTGATAGGAGGGGCTGAGAGCGAAAGTGATAGAAGGGGCTGAGAGAGAGAAGTGATAGGAGGGGCTGAGAGAGAGAAAGTGATAGGAGGGGCTGAGAGAGCGAAAGTGATAGGAGGGGCTGAGAGAGAGAAAGTGATAGGAGGGGCTGAGAGAGAGAAAGTGATAGGAGGGGCTGAGAGAGAGAACGTGATAGGAGGGGCTGAGAGAGCGAAAGTGATAGGAGGGGCTGAGAGAGAGAGTGATAGGAGGGGCTGAGAGAGAGAAAGTGATAGGAGGGGCTGAGAGAGCGAAAGTGATAGGAGGGGCTGAGAGAGCGAAAGTGATAGGAGGGGCTGAGAGAGAGAAAGTGATAGGTGGGGCTGAGAGAGAGAAAGTGATAGGAGGGGCTGAGAGAGAGAAAGTGATAGGAGGGGCTGAGAGAGAGAAAGTGATAGGAGGGGCTGAGAGAGAGAAAGTGATAGGAGGGGCTGAGAGAGAGAAAGTGATAGGAGGGGCTGAGAGAGAGAAAGTGATAGGAGGGGCTGAGAGAGAGAAAGTGATAGGAGGGGCTGAGAGAGAGAAAGTGATAGAAGGGGCTGAAAGAGAGAAAGTGATAGGAGGGGCTGAGAGAGAGAAAGTGATAGGAGGGGCTGAGAGCGAAAGTGATAGAAGGGGCTGAGAGAGAGAAGTGATAGGAGGGGCTGAGAGAGAGAAAGTGATAGGAGGGGCTGAGAGAGCGAAAGTGATAGGAGGGGCTGAGAGAGAGAAAGTGATAGGAGGGGCTGAGAGAGAGAAAGTGATAGGAGGGGCTGAGAGAGAGAAAGTGATAGGAGGGGCTGAGAGAGCGAAAGTGATAGGAGGGGCTGAGAGAGAGAGTGATAGGAGGGGCTGAGAGAGAGAAAGTGATAGGAGGGGCTGAGAGAGCGAAAGTGATAGGAGGGGCTGAGAGAGCGAAAGTGATAGGAGGGGCTGAGAGAGAGAAAGTGATAGGTGGGGCTGAGAGAGAGAAAGTGATAGGAGGGGCTGAGAGAGAGAAAGTGATAGGAGGGGCTGAGAGAGAGAAAGTGATAGGAGGGGCTGAGAGAGAGAAAGTGATAGGAGGGGCTGAGAGAGAGAAAGTGATAGGAGGGGCTGAGAGAGAGAAAGTGATAGGAGGGGCTGAGAGAGAGAAAGTGATAGGAGGGGCTGAGAGAGAGAAAGTGATAGGAGGGGCTGAGGGAGAGAAAGTGATAGGAGGGGCTGAGAGAGAGAAAGTGATAGGAGGGGCTGAGGGAGAGAAAGTGATAGGAGGGGCTGAGGGAGAGAAAGTGATAGGAGGGGCTGAGAGAGAGAAAGTGATAGGAGGGGCTGAGAGAGAGAAAGTGATAGGAGGGGCTGAGAGAGAGAAAGTGATAGGAGGGGCTGAGAGAGAGAAAGTGATAGGAGGGGCTGAGGGAGAGAACGTGATAGGAGGGGCTGAGAGAGAGAAAGTGATAGGAGGGGCTGAGGGAGAGAACGTGATAGGAGGGGCTGAGGGAGAGAACGTGATAGGAGGGGCTGAGGGAGAGAACGTGATAGGAGGGGCTGAGAGAGAGAAAGTGATAGGAGGGGCTGAGAGAGAGAAAGTGATAGGAGGGGCTGAGAGAGAGAAAGTGATAGGAGGGGCTGAGAGAGAGAAAGTGATAGGAGGGGCTGAGAGAGAGAAAGTGATAGGAGGGGCTGAGGGAGAGAACGTGATAGGAGGGGCTGAGAGAGAGAAAGTGATAGGAGGGGCTGAGGGAGAGAAAGTGATAGGAGGGGCTGAGGGAGAGAACGTGATAGGAGGGGCTGAGAGAGAGAAAGTGATAGGAGGGGCTGAGAGAGAGAAAGTGATAGGAGGGGCTGAGGGAGAGAAAGTGATAGGAGGGGCTGAGAGAGAGAAAGTGATAGGAGGGGCTGAGGGAGAGAACGTGATAGGAGGGGCTGAGAGAGAGAAAGTGATAGGAGGGGCTGAGAGAGAGAAAGTGATAGGAGGGGCTGAGAGAGCGAAAGTGATAGAAGGGGCTGAGAGAGAGAACTTGATAGGAGGGGCTGAGAGAGAGAAAGTGATAGGAGGGGCTGAGAGAGAGAAAGTGATAGGAGGGGCTGAGAGAGAGAAAGTGATAGAAGGGGCTGAGAGAGAGAAAGTGATAGGAGGGGCTGAGAGAGAGAAAGTGATAGGAGGGGCTGAGAGAGAGAAAGTGATAGGAGGGGCTGAGAGAGAGAAAGTGATAGCCGCTGTCGGCTAAGCACTCCAATTGATTTCTGTACGTGGCCCAGAGTTAGATTGTGTTGAATTGCTTTCTACCAGGGACAAAGAAAGGCCCTAAAGGAAGTACTGTTGGTATTGTTTTGGGGTTCTACATTGGTACTGACACTAAACGTTGGCCCAGTATAATAGTGTCTAGGGCCCAACAGTGTAGGGCCCAACAGTGTTTGTCCACAGGTGAGGAGTCCACTGTTACAAATTCCCTGCCGGTTACTGTTATCAGCACCTCACAACCCTGAGCTGCACACTCCCCTCTCTATCCCCCATGACTGACCGGAGTCTGAAAGTCTAGGGGGTACCATAAACCTGCCTCTCAAACTCTCCCTGACCTGTGGGACCTGTGCCCTGATAGGTTGCTAGAGATGTTACTAGGGGGCTGGACATCTGCCCATCCTCTTGACTGGGTCACACAATACCATCAGTTTCTCTCAAGCAGTGGCAGAGTGCAACATCTCTGTCCATCAACAACTGCACTCAATAACACTTTCTGGACTGGTGGGATGCTGTGCGTGCACAAAGTGAGTTGTGTGACATTTGTATATTGTTGTTCACAGTTAGTTGTTACTATGGTTGTACACTGCCTTTGTGTATAGCTGGATTGTAATATGTATAGGCAGAATATACATTGTCATCCTTCCCTTGTTAATAAGCTTGTTGTTATACATCTGCTATCAGTTGTAGTATTGTGTACAGTGAATTAATTACCTCTGTTTCAAAAACCACTACCATTCTACTACCATTCCACTACCATTCTACTACCATTCCTCTACCATTCCACTACCATTCCACTACCATTCTACTACCATTCTACTACCATTCCACTGACCATTCTACTACCATTCTACTACCATTCCACTACCATTCTACTACCATTCTACTACCATTCCACTACCATTCCACTACCATTCCACTACCATTCTACTACCATTCTACTACCATTCTACTACCATTCCACTACCATTCCACTACCATTCTACTACCATTCTACTACCATTCTACTACCATTCCACTACCATTCCACTACCATTCTACTACCATTCTACTACCATTCCACTACCATTCCACTACCATTCTACTACCATTCCACTACCATTCCACTACCATTCTACTACCATTCTACTACCATTCTACTACCATTCTACTACCATTCCACTACCATTCCACTACCATTCTACTACCATTCTACTACCATTCTACTACCATTCCACTACCATTCCACTACCATTCTACTACCATTCTACTACCATTCCACTACCATTCCACTACCATTCTACTACCATTCCACTACCATTCCACTACCATTCTACTACCATTCTACTACCATTCCACTACCATTCCACTACCATTCCACTACCATTCTACTACCATTCTACTACCATTCCACTACCATTCCACTACCATTCCACTACCATTCTACTACCATTCTACTACCATTCTACTACCATTCCCACTTTTCATTCCCATGTTTATTTTTTATTTATTTTTATTCAACCTTTATTTAACTCATCCCCATGTTCATCTTCCTCAGTGTGTTTAAATAAAGTTCCTGTGTATGTTAACTCTTGGGCTGTAGAGCCGGGTCGCTCTCTCTCACAGATAATGATTGACATGGTTTTAACCCTAATGATTGACATGGTACTAACCCTAATGATTGACATGGTTCTAACCCTAACCCTAATGATTGACATGGTTCTAACCCTAACCCTAATGATTGACATGGTACTAACCCTAACCCTAATGATTGACATGGTTTTAACCCTAACCCTAATGATTGACATGGTTTTAACCCTAACCCTAATGATTGACATGGTTCTAACCCTAACCCTAATGATTGCATGCTTCAAGAGGGCCACCATTGTTCCTGTTCCCAAGAAAGCTAAGGTAACTGAGCTAAACGACTACCGCCCCGTAGCACTCACTTCCGTCATCATGAAGTGCTTTGAGAGACTAGTCAAGGACCATATCACCTCCACCCTACCGGACACCCTAGACCCACTCCAATTTGCTTACCGACCCAATAGGTCCACAGACGACGCAATCGCAACCACACTGCACACTGCCCTAACCCATCTGGACAAGAGGAATACCCATGTGAGAATGCTGTTCATCGATTACAGCTCAGCATTTAACACCATAGTACCCTCCAAACTCGTCATCAAGCTCGAGACCCTGGGTCTCGACCCCGCCCTGTGCAACTGGGTCCTGGACTTCCTGACGGGCCGCCCCCAGGTGGTGAGGGTAGGTAACAACATCTCCACCCCGCTGATCCTCAACACTGGGGCCCCACAAGGGTGCGTTCTGAGCCCTCTCCTGTACTCCCTGTTCACCCACGACTGCGTGGCCATGCACGCCTCCAACTCAATCATCAAGTTTGCGGATGACACTACAGTGGTAGGCTTGATTACCAACAACGACGAGACGGCCTACAGGGAGGAGGTGAGGGCCCTCGGAGTGTGGTGTCAGGAAAATAACCTCACACTCAACGTCAACAAAACAAAGGAGATGATTGTGGACTTCAGGAAACAGCAGAGGGAGCACCCCCCTATCCACATCGACGGGTCAGTAGTGGAGAAGGTGGAAAGTTTTAAGTTCCTCGGTGTACACATCACGGACAAACTGAATTGGTCCACCCACACAGACAGCGTTGTGAAGAAGGCGCAGCAGCGCCTCTTCAACCTCAGGAGGCTGAAGAAATTCGGCTTGTCACCAAAAGCACTCACAAACTTCTACAGATGCACAATCGAGAGCATCCTGTCGGGCTGTATCACCGCCTGGTACGGCAACTGCTCCGCCCACAACCGTAAGGCTCTCCAGAGGGTAGTGAGGTCTGCAGAACGCACCACCAGGGGCAAACTACCTGCCCTTCAGGACACCTACACCACCCGATGTCACAGGAAGGCCATAAAGATCATCAAGGACAACAACCACCCAAGCCACTGCCTGTTCACCCCGCTTTCATCCAGAAGGCGAGGTCAGTACAGGTGCATCAAAGCCGGGACCGAGAGACTGAAAAACAGCTTCTATCTCAAGGCCATCAGACTGTTAAACAGCCACCACTAACATTTAGCGGCCGCTGCCAACATACTGACTCAACTCCAGCCACTTTAAAAATGGGAATTGATGGAAATTATGTAAAAATGTACCACTAGCCACTTTAAACAATGCCACTTAATATAATGTTTACATACCCTACATTACCCATCTCATATGTATATACTGTACTCTATATCATCTACTGCATCTTGCCATCTTTATGTAATACATGTACCACTAGCCACTTTAAACTATGCCACTTTATGTTTACATACCCTACAGTACTCATCTCATATGTATATACCGTACTCTATACCATCTACTGCATCTTGCCATGCCGTTCTGTACCACCACTCATTCATATATCTTTATGTACATATTCTTTATCCCTTTACACTTGTGTGTGTGTATAAGGTAGTAGTTGTGGAATTGTTAGGTTAGATTACTTGTTGGTTATTACTGCATTGTCGGAACTAGAAGCACAAGCATTTCGCTACACTCGCATTAACATCTGCTAACCATGTGTATGTGACTAATAAATTTGATTTGATTTGATTTGATTTGATTTGATTTGACATGGTACTAACCCTAACCCTAATGATTGACATGGTACTAACCCTAACCCTAATGATTGACATGGTACTAACCCTAACCCTAATGATTGACATGGTTTTAACCCTAACCCTAATGATTGACATGGTTTTAACCCAAACCCTAATGATTGACATGGTTCTAACCCTAACCCTAATGATTGACATGGTACTAACTCTGCATCTAAATTCACTACTCTTCTGCTCTAAGTGTGCACGTGTTCACTTCCCCTCATTGCGTTTA
The DNA here is from genome assembly GCF_045679555.1 of Salvelinus alpinus. Taxonomy (NCBI): domain Eukaryota; kingdom Metazoa; phylum Chordata; class Actinopteri; order Salmoniformes; family Salmonidae; genus Salvelinus; species Salvelinus alpinus. The sequence goes on from NC_092091.1 coordinate 66,637,443, forward strand.
GATGCATGGGGAGGAGTGCACTAGTGTACACTTTCCTAGAGAATTGGGATTCAGGCTAGCTAGTCGTTATTGCCATGGTAGAGGAGGTGATGTTTCAGTACAAACTGTAGCCAAGCCGGCATTCCCAACCAATTAAATCAGCAGTGACTGTATTGTTACTGATTGATGGCCGACGGCAGGCGTCTCAGACAGACGGATTAATTTATCCTCCGTTTCCTGTTTGCCGTTAATAACAACTGATGGTATCACAATAAAACAAACAGGATTCAAAATGGAGCTCTGCACAACATCCTGACTCCGAAGGGGAAACTGGCTTTCAGGAGAAACTAGTATGCATCTTCATGTGAATTACCTTCAGTGCATAGAGTATACTGGTATTTTGCTGAATTAAAAATAATTTTTTTAAATGGCATTGCCAAAAACCTATAGCATATTTACCCAAAACCAGAACACAGGAAGAGGGATTTGTCCATATATTAAGAGTTGAATTGTCTGGCCACCAGAAGAAAAAAAAATCTCTATACAGTACTGTGTGTATGTTTGACAAACAGAAGGAACTAAGAGACGAGGAGGAGGAGGAAACGGCTGAAGAAAGATGTGGTGTTTACAAGACCTTGTAGAGTACAGAAGTGGTGGCAGGCACAGGCCCTGTGGCGCTACAAAAAGACAGTCCCTGGTGCGTCCAAAATGGCATCCTATTTCCTATATAGTGCACTTTGTAGTGAATAGGGTGCCATTTGGATGCAGCCCCACAGAGAACAAAGGAGAACCAGGGGGCAAGGACTGGCCAGAAGAGTGGATTTACTACAGCCAGTGTAGCACATAGGGAAATGTGAATCTTACTCCTCAGCCTGAAGTGTCGCCACTTGCACCTACGAATAGCTAGCCTTGGTCAGGCGTTTCAGGAGGGCGGTGACGTGTGCTAGCAAAGCAGAAGTCCTGGGTTCGAGTCTCAGTGTGAGCTGAAGCAGGAGGAAGCGGTACTCGCTAAGCAGGCAGTGTGATGTCTGTTATACCAGGACATGAGAGGGAATTCAAAGCAAAGGTCAGAGGTCATGGAGGTTAGATTTACTGTATGTTTTACATTGTATACAAATCTGGGTAGGGGTCAATTCAGAAAGTAAAGCAAATTGGAATTCCAGTATATTTCTTGAATTTAAATGGAATAGACCCTAACCATGAAAAGCATTTATATATTTTGGGGGCTTTTGTGTTGGGATAAGATGTGTTAGCAGAGGGAAAAGTGGTTTTGGAAACAACCTTGGCAGTTTGATGAGTGGGGATATAGTTCAAAATATATACATCAAAAACCTATTTGAGTTATAGGATGTCCTTTCTCCTTGTATCCTAACTGCCTGGTTCTTGCTGTGCAGAACAGAAAGCATCGACCGGGCAAAGAAGTGGAAGATAGACCCCAAAAAATGGAAGCAAAGCAAGCATAATGTTTTTTCATCATCTGACCGGTCTAGTCAGTTGCTGATTTATTTAGAACGGGTGCTGCAGTGAATCTTTCAGATACACTTCAGAAGATGTCTAACTACATCGCAATCAGAGTCCTGCGCCTGTATTCACAAAACGTCTCAGAGTATGAGCGCTAATCTAGGAGTAGTTTTGCCTCATAGATCATAATGAATAATATTATATGGACAGATCAGCCTAGATCAGCACTCTCAGACACTATGAATATGGCCCTGAATGCACATCTGGCACCTATTTAGTTAAAGGCTATGCGGTATTGATGCTTGTGGGGTAGCATAGCCTAGCTCTGAGTCCGGAGTGACTAATGTATGCCTGTGTGACAACCCGTACGACGGTAGTGGTTGCCCAAAGATAACAGATTATATATACCATTGCTGGGCAGTTTATCTAGTAGAAGTAGACTGTGACGCTAATGTGTGTGTGTAGAGACCGGAGGTGCTAAACGGAAAATATGGCCTATTGGTTCTCTAAAGACTAGCAGCGGTAAACCAGTTCAAAGGAGTGTGTGTGTGTCTCCTCCTCTGGGGTTAAACTGTAACCCGAGAGTGTGTGTGTGTGTTTTGGCCCGGGATCATCCCAGCACAGGGCACTACTTACACTATAACACGGTGTTTTGACAAGCTTTCTTGTAAAAGTCGCTAAGGACAGGCAGACCCCAAGGGCAAAATACACAGAGAGAGAGAGGGGCGTATAGTCGAACCTCAAAGGCTGCCAGTGTGCTATACCTGGTGTCAAAACAGCACTATGTAGTATAGAGCACAGGGCCCATATTCAAAAAGCCTCTTAGTAGTGCTGATCTAAGATCAGGTCCCCCCTGTCGATATAATCCTAATCATTATGATCTTAAAGGCCAAACGGATCCTAGATCAGTACTAGAGCAGATGGGAGATTGCATATCCCTTGTTGTACTCCCCCCGTCTTAGTATTGCATTTCTAGCTCTCAATCAACCAATTATGCTTTATTTTCCATTAACAACAGCGAAACAGGGTTTCACAAGATGAATCAGAATTGTGAATACTGTATATAAATGCCACGGCTACAAGCAGCTTTTCCGCCATGCGTACAAAGCCCTGTCTTTTCAATAGGAAATCCTTTGTTCGCCGTACAAATCCCCACGGTCTCCCATTTAAGCACTCCTGAAAACGAATCTCACTTGAGACTAAACTCCAGCCCACAAAGAGTAATTAAAGAGGCCAGAAATCCACACTAACTGACTGACTGACTGACTGCAGTAGTGAAGCGCTGTTAGGACTTTTAGGAAGAGATCCATCTCCACCGATCTAGAACCCTGGCCTGTCTCCAGCTCCTGTAAAAAATTATACATTATTTTCACTTCCCACTTTAAACAAAGCAAACTCCCACACACAGCTTCCAAATAAAGCACTATATATATTCCCCCTCCCTCCTTGCCTGAGACCTAGCCGTCTCCCATCATTCCTAAATATTTATGAGTGAACTCGGAGAGATGTCATGTATTTGTCCTAATCTTTAGAGTTTTATACACCTCCAACAATGAGACGTACTGTTTGCAGAAGACGGCAAGCGAAAAAGAGGGGGATGAATTGACAGTATTTCCTTGGGATGGAAAATAGAAGGAGATATTCCCGGAGGCCCCAAGAATATTTGAGTTGGGCAGCGTTCTATTTGAACTGGGGCGTCTGAGCTGCAAAGCCTGGTCGGTGTGATGATTCATTAAAAGTGCGACGTGATAGGAATTATGATGGGGCTGCTTTGTATCAGCTGGGGAGAGAGACAGAGAGGAGAGAGGGAAGGGGTCAGATGAGGTGAGAGGAGAGGAGGGAGCCTGGAGAAGGAGGAGAAAGGGACAGAGAAGGAGGAGAAAGGGACAGAGATGGAGGTAGAGAGAGATGGAGGTAGAGAGAGAGGTAGAGAGAGATGGAGGTAGAGAGAGAGGTAGAGGTAGAGGTAGAGAGAGAGAGAGAGAGAGAGAGAGAGAGAGAGAGAGAGAGAGAGAGAGAGAGAGAGAGAGAGAGAGAGAGAGAGAGAGAGAGAGAGAGACAGACAGACAGACAGACAGACAGACAGACAGACAGACAGACAGACAGACAGACAGACAGACAGACAGACAGACAGACGCAGGATTTCAAGCATAGTGTACATACTGGTGCAAGCACCACCACAACACTGTCTGCTGGTAGATGTACTGTAGCTAACTTCACCTTGGTCATGGCTATCTCTCCAGCCCCTAAATGAACCTGTAAATCCCATAGAGAAGTGCTCTCTCTCTCTCCCTCCCCCTCCCTCCCTCTCAACTGTACTGTACCGCCTGCCTGCTGACATCACCAGAAAATGGTGGTCCAAGGTGACATGGGCGCCCGGCTGAAAGGGCACAGCTTCTCTCGCCACTGCAAATATTTTTCACCTTATTAAATATACATCAGTAGACGGGTCCGGGGCCATATCTGAGGTAGCTATCTCTCACCTGAGCCAAGGTTACTGTGATTGATGTTATTTCTAACCTCTTGTTTTGAACGGCCGGCTGGGTTTTAGTTTTAGGGCTTTGCCCTCCCGTGGAACGGTCGTCTGTGTGGAAGGACAGCAGGGGGAGAGAGGGATGCAGAAAGGGGTGTGTGTTTTTGAGGGGGGGGGGGGGGGGGGTAGAGGGTAGGGAGTGTGTTCTTAGAAAGCATCCTGATCTTTGAAGCATCTCTGACTGGCTAACTGCACATGGTTCTCTCTCTCTCTCTCTCTCTCGAAACATATGTCTACATTGCCAAAGCAAGTGAAATAGATAATAAACAAAAGTGAATGAACAGTAAACATTACACTCACAAAAGTTCCAAAAGAATAAAGACATTTCAAATGTCATATTATGTCTATATACAGTGTTGTAACAATGTCTCTCTCTCATGTAAACCCAACCAAATGATTGGGGCAGAGAGAGTCTGTGGTGTACAGCCGGGCATGGCATGACTGCCTGGCAGTGCCTGGTTTGGGGTGCTGAACCCACTGTGTGATTGGAACTGGGATCAGAGTCAATCCAGAGACTTTGATGGTGAATCACTGTATTCCACACTGTTACAGTCCAAATCGACTCTCTGTGCATTTGAATAGTCTCCCTCCCATGACGGTGTCTCTGTCTTCAATGCTCCTTGTTGCACAACCGCCCGTGACCTTTCTCTTTGTATTTTTGAATAACACAGTCCAAATTGTGTGTAGAACTGGTTTAAACGAGAAAGCATCTTACAACTTTAATGTGACACAGCTTCTTCTTCTCATGCGACTGACTGATCGCATTATTATTGTTCTGATTAGAATCAGACGTTTCACAAGAACATTAATATCATCCACAGGAGGCTGCTGAGGGGAGGACGGCTCATAATAATGGCTGGAATGGAGTGGATGGAATGGTAGCGAACTTATGGTTTTCATGTATTTAATACCATTCCATTCGAGCCATTACTATGACCCTGTCCTTCCCAATTAAGATGCCACCAGCCACCTGTGATATCATCAGAATTTGAGGATTTTAAACAACATATAGCACTGCTGGGATTGTAGAAAAAGCGTCATCAAATGCATTACGTTCCCTGGATAGTCTATTATTGTCTGTTTGAGGCTTTTCTTTATTACGGTTTTGTTTTTCAATGGGACGTGATTGCAGCGCGTCCTAGAACAGGTGTGGCATTGTTCGTCCAATGGCCATATGTGCCAGTAATCCGGTGACGTGCACAAATTCGATAAAGGTCATCGGGTAAGGACACATTTAGTTTAAGCAGAACCGGGTATGTGTGTGTGTTTGTGTATGGTCCTAATGCTCTTGTTCCTTAACATTTTGTAGCACGTCTGTGTAGGATCCTTTGTACTACTGTGGTGGGTCAGAATCTCAAAGTTGACCTTTCAGAAGACAAAAAAAACGGTTCTTTGTAATGAGTGTTGCCCTGGGTTAAGCCAGTCAATTGCAATTTAAAATCAGTGTTTCCCCTAGGATTTTTTTCATCTGTGGTGGCAAAGTTAGCGGATGTGGTCTTCCTTGATGCATACATCTATATTATATATATAAAAACATTTGGGCAGTGGCGGCCACGATTTAGGTTCGCCGCTGCTAAATGCATGTAGAGGAAACACCGAAAGCCTTGTATTATTTTATTGACTCAGGTGTAAAAATAAATACAAAATTGGTGGGGGGGGGGGGGGGGGCAGTCTACAACTATATCCATTATCCTCAGTTGAACCAGGATTAGAGAGTATTATATTACATTTGAGTATTATAGATGTTACCTCCCTTATACTGTACTCTACCAGCCTCATATGGCTGATTGGACGTTGTTCATGTAATAACAGGGGCTGTGCAGCTACACAGGTCAGGTCAGTTGTTAGGATTGTAGCAAAATGTGATGAGAGTGAAGACGTCGTCACGCACTATTCTCTCCCAACAAACACAGAGTTGTACAACGAACATAACAAAGTTATCATATCGAGGTATCATATAGCTATGTTTCTCATTTATAAAAGACCTGCACATTTGATGGGAGGCAGGAGAGTTTCATGCATCATCAGGACATATGGTATATGGTACAGGCCTAAAGAAAAGGTACAGGTTCAGGCAAGGACAGGTAGAGTAGCCAATAGCATAGTAGTCTGTAACTAAATTGACCCAAAATTCCTGCAGAAACCTACATCTCAGTTGGTGGTCCAGCTAGCAAGCAGCTAGCTTAATGTTAGCCTGGTGAGCTAGCTAAAAAAATAAAACCTTTTAAAATGATATATTTTTACATATTCATACCTGACATTACACCCAGTCAGTTGATGTGTTGTTCTTTTTTGAGGGAGTAATATTCAACACAGCTTACCTGTCAACAAACTCTGAGGGATAGTTGTGCCCGGACTAGTCCATTTTAGAAATTAGTGGACGTGGAGACAAAGTACAAACTCAGAATCATCTTAGAAATACATTGTGAGATTACTACAGATAATGTTTATTCTTTATAGTCAAATGGTAATTTGTGCATTCTTGAAAATAAACATAATACATGCAATTTGTTTGCCACTCTGTCTATACTTGAAATATCCCCCCCCCCCTTTGCCCAATATACATTTTTAATTAACTAGGCAAGTCAGTTAAGATTTTTATTTTATTTTCAATGACGGCCTAGGAACAGTGGGTTAACTGCTCTGCTCAGGGGCAGAACGACATCATTTTACCTTGTCAGCTCAGGGATTCGATCTTGCATCCTTCCAGTTATTAATCCAACACTTTAACCTCTAGGCCACCTGCAGCCCCAAGACATAGACATAGTTGTACCTGAAGTTGGACATGACTTTAAATATGCTAAAGTTGTGATAACTGCATAAGCAAAATGTATATTGGGGAGATTTGTTTAACACAGTAAACAATGCATCAAAGCATCAATTCCTGCAGGGAATCCTCTCTGTAGGCCTTCTGTTGAACTGCTTGGGATAAAAGCGTCTGCTAAGTGGCATGTATTGAAGTGGAGGTTGGCCTCACATGACACCTTGTTGTGACGGGTGCAAGCAGCTTACAGAGTTTTGCCTGACCCTAGATGAGGGAATAAGTGTCTGTGGATAGGGCTTCTTGCTGGGCTCCAGAATGCAGCTATTCCATAGCTCAGCATGTCAAAGTATCCAAAACAGCACCCTATTTCCTATGTAGTGCCAAGGGCCCTGGTCAAACGTAGTGCACTACGTAGGGAATAGGGTGCCATTTTAGAATTCAGTCGTAGTCAAATACTACATAAAGCCTGACTGGAAAGCTTTAACAGTGCTAGGCAGTCTAGCTAGCGCTCCCAGTCCTATGCAGAATGTGCTGGCCTAGTGCTAACCACCTGGCAGTGTGCCAGCTAACGAGGACCTTGGCTGGCAAGCAGTCCTGTGCAGTGCCTGCCTGCCTTGTAGTTTCTTGTGGTTGCGGTTTCATACTCTACTGAGATGCTCAACCCTTACAGATGTAGGATCTTAATTTGAGCCAGTTTGCTACAGCAGGAAAATAATCCTGCAGCAACAGGAAATGTGAATTATTATGTGGAGTATAATTAATGGGATTTTTTTGTAGGTGTTGATACATTTTTCATTAGAGCAAATCAAGTCTGACATATCAAAGTGGAAATGACAAACTTCAGAAGCATTTTTTTTTTAAAGGAAAATTCTCAGCAACAAAATAATGATAACATTAAGATCCTACATCTGTAACTGTACATACAATAAACCCTACTGGCAGATCTGCTGGCTTGGCAGCTATACTGTACCAGACACACTCTGAATATATATTGACGTATATCACTGGAGGCTGGTGGGGGGAGCTATAGGAGGATATGCTCATTGTAATGACAGGAATGGAATTAATGGAACAGAGTTAAACATGTGGTCCAGCCATTACAATGAGTTTGTCCTCCCACCATCCTCCTCTGATGTATATACAGTAGGTTAGAAAATTAGGCTACAGACCTACATCCCCACACACTGAATATTTTGAAGCATAGCACTATACTGTAGGAGTATACATACAGTATATATGTACTGTATATTGTGTACCTATACAGTACATTAGAAGTAAGCTATATCCCCAATCCATAAGACATCTCTCAACCAGTCTCCTTCCAAAACCTATTCAATCTTTTATTTAGAATTCACTGACTGGTGGTGGGTGATGGATATTGCATGTGACAGCTGTGCTAATGTCTATGGTTGATGGCAACACGTCACTGCCAGTGTAGCCGAGCTTCTCCATCTGCATTGCTTGCTCTTTGGGGTTTTAGGCTGGGTTTCTGTATAAGCACTTTGTGACATCTGCTGATGTAAAAAGGGCTTTATAAATACATTTGATTGATTGATTGATTGATAGCCTACCTACATTACTGCTTTTTGTGCCCAGCTAACACCCATAGATTTAGATAGATCTAAATATCCTCATGTTACGATGAAGGTCATTCTTTTAATACGTATCTGCCGATTACAATGTTATGCCAAGCATGACTATGTGTTTTAACCATTAACGTACTAAATTCAATTATAGTAGTGTATCAACAGCAAGACTGAAGCCTACTCACAGATTTTATCGTAGCGTGTGTGTGTGTGGGGGGGGGGGGGGGGGGGGTAATGGGAACGGCCTCCTCCTTAAGGCTCGTTTTTATCATGGGGCTGAGAGAAAAAAAAAACAGATTTAAAGCTAATTTCCTACAATCTACAAATTTTTCCATGGGGCTGAGAGAAAACTCAAACATAATAACAATGGCGGCCCCATGCCATGACATTTTTTACATTTTACATTCTCCCTGAATGTGTAGTTTTTATTTTGGTGGTTGTTAGTTCTCAAAGATGATCTCATAATAGCGCCATTATCTTTTCTACATACTTTATATCTGGTTTAGTTGTTCAAGTTAAATGAATATAGGGGAAACACTGTGTTTGTCTTTGTATCAATGCTGAGTGATTTTCACTTGTATGCTGACATCTGGCTACTGTAGCTATAATGTTTATATTGAACTGCAGGGACTCTCATACTCTCACATTTAATTCATTAAGATACAGTGATTGGTCAAGTTGGCTGTCTGACAAGCAGGAGGAGGAGCAGTCTGGGCCTGAGTTTGGCCGCTCATTGTTTATTGTGCTGTAGAGTAAACACACAGTCTAGATGCAATCTTCAAAGCTCAAGAGGAGGTTAGGGGTCATTGTACAGATGGAATTTATAAGGGAGGCTGGCTGCTGGGTTTCCCACTTGGCCAAAGGTCTTTTTACTGTAGTCACGTGACTACGACATGAAGCAGTGGAAAAATGGGACACGCCGTATAGTATTACAACATAATTTCTTTAGGGGACTCCTAAGTGATGCAGCGGTCTAAGGCACTGCATCTCAGTGCTAGAGGTGTCACCACAGATCCTGGTTTGATTCCAGGCTGTATCACAACCAGCTGTGATTGGGAGTCTCATGGGGCGGCGCACAATTGGCTCAGCGTTGTCCAGGGTAGGCCGTCATTATAAATAAGAATTTGTTCTTAACTGACTTGCCCAGTTAAATAAAGGTTAAATAAATAATGGTACATAGTTTACTTGCATGCCCTAGATCAACATCTGTTTTTAGCTGCACTTCTAGAGTCCTACTCTTTACATTTATGCATGCTCAGGTCATGACCTCTCCACACACTTGAGTCTCTACACTTTCTCCCTACATGTGCACAATCCATCTTACTGGCCCAATACTACTGTACTCGGTGATGCGACACAAAGCCCGTTAAAGTGTGAAATAACTGTTGCTGCAAAGTACAATAGAGAGGGAGGAGGGAGAGAGAGAGAGCTGTTAGCCTGGGTCGAGGTGCATGGCTCAGGTCAGTGCTAGGGCCTGATCCTCAAAAGAAAATCTTGCACATTAGAGATTTGCTTTTCATGTTTGTCATAGCTACTCTAAACTGACTGTGTTTTGGTCCATACCCTGGATGGCCTGTTGGGGCCGAACAGACAAGGCCTGGTATTGGAGCTGTAGAGAACCATGGTAGGGGGTAGGGCGAACAAAGGAGGGTGGGGGTGGCGTAGGAGGGGGTAGGAGGGCGGTGGGGAGGTAGGAGGTTAAACGCTAAGGGTGGCAAGGGTCACAAGTTCACCTGTGTCACCGAAAGCAGAGGATTTGTTGCCTTAGAGAAACAGGCTTTAGCAGTGCAGCTTTGACGCAGCAGGTTCTGTTTATGTCTATGGGCTATGCCACTAAGCTAGATTAGTGTAAATAGTGTGCCGGGTTACCCCAAAGGTGCTGAAAACATGGCCTTTTCTTCGGTTTGATTAGATTTAACGCCTAACGCCAACTCGTTCGCTTGTTTTCCTTGCTATTGTACAGGTTTTATTTTGAGGGGGGAAAATACGATCAAAGTCATTGCATGGTGGTATTTATTTCATGTTCTGTTCTGTTTTTAAAGCTCATTGTGTTTATGACAAGGCTTCTTGTTTGGGGTATCTCACAATTTCCCATGGCCTGGAAATCAATCCTATGCCCAGTAAGTTTATTTCTCAACAAGTTGTCTTGCCAGCTGGTTGCCGACTGTGTTAAGTAGGCCTATTACTGGGAATTTTCTGGCTGCTTTCAGCACAACGTTCCTGGGAGTTTGCAGCTAAAAACAGAAACAATGAGGTTCATTAACTGATCAGAGAGCTGTACTGGACTTGTGAGGCCTTGATTCTTCGAGTCAATACAGATATTGTCTCAGCTCCAGATCAAAGTGGTTCAGACTTGGGTTGCGTCCCAAACAGCAGGGCTGATAGAGCTTTGGTCAAAAGTAGTGCAATGTAGGGAATTGGGTAATGGTGCAATTTGGGAGGCATCCTTGGACTGTTGATCAAGAGGTTTTCTCTGGTCAGATACAGAGCTGGCACAACCGGAATCAGTCATTACTCATTATCGGCCTAGTAGATAATTCAGTTGCAAAACAACAGCAAAGATGTCTACCAAGAACTATTTTAATCTGATGAACCCTATTTGGAAGACGGGGGTTCTTTGTAAGACGAAAGGTCCTACCTAAAACCTTTAACATACTAAGAATCGTTTTTGAAAGAAAGTGTTCTTTGATGATTCTTTGGAAGGCATGAAAGGTTTACTCTTCTGAATCTGAATAAGCTTTTGTATTGTATTTTATTCTCTTTTTTTTAATAGTGCCTGAGCATTAGTGTTTACCTCAGTGTTAACACTTTAAGATCAGGAGTTTGAGTGATCTGATCAATTTAAAAAGATATGTGAGAATTTAAAAATGTATGTACCTATATGAGAATATTTGTGCATGTATCTGGTATTTCTTTAATCATTTTACATACAGTACTGACATATATCTTTGCCATGATTTCTTTCTTTAAAAGTAGTATTTTCTGTGATTTTATTGAGCAGAGAGTAGGAGAATAGAAGGGAGTATGAGTGAACTAGCAGTGTATTGTATTTACTTTTAAAATGTTTTATTTAAATTGAACCTGTATTGTATGGTACATAGCCAATTGGCCAATATTACCATATGTTGATTTTTAAGTGTAACATTTCTAGTGTTGATTCAGAAGTTAAATTAACTTAACAATCAGTGATGTAAAATAATCACAGTGTTGGTGTTAATAACCAGAGTTGAGTGTGATTGTATCATTTTTACTATGTGTCAAGTAATACACTCAAAACCACACCCATCATTATCATATTTCCCAGCATTCTGTATTGGAGCTTGATTTTCAGAAATCTTTGTTTCAATATTTGTGTTTTTGCATGTACATTGATTGTTTGATTAATCTTATGCTACCCAAAGATAAATTACATTCATTTTCTTAAACTAATCCAATCTGTTAGTAGTTGGACTTATTGCACCCGTTACTGAGATGGTTGTTCCAGTTTAAATGATTTAGGTAGTCTCATTACTCAGTCTTGCCTATCCTGGCAGTCATTCTGAATGCAGGTAGCAGGTGATTAAAAGTTCCAATTGTTGCATATCTGGATTCCAATAGGATTACACATCACTTTGCAAGACAGTATAATGTGACTTTCAGGCCTGATGTGGCCTGTAAACCAGGAGTTCCGTAACACCACTGTGTTAGGTTATAACTAGGCTTTATGATATACAGTACCAGTCAAAAGTTTGGACACTCCTACTCATTCCAGGTCTTTTCTTTATTTTTACCCCCCAAAAATTGTAGAATAATAGTGAAGACATCAAAACTATGAAATAACATATGGAATCATGTAGTAACCCAAAAAAAGTGTTAAACAACTCAACAGTGCTGGAAAAGTACTCAATTGTCATACTTGAGTAAAAGTAAAGATACCTTAATAGAAAGCGACTCAAATAAAAGTGAAAGTCACCTAGTAAAATACTACTTGTGTAAAAGTCTAAAAGTATTTGGTTTTAAATATACTTAAGTATCAAAAGTAAATGCAATTGCTAAAATGTACTTAAGTATCAAAAGGAAAAGTAAAAGTAAAAGTATTCTAATTCCTTATATTATGCAAACCAGACAGCACATTTCTTGGTTTTTAATAGTTTTTTTTAACTTACGGATAGCCAGGGGCACACTACAACACTCTGACATGAATTTACAAACAAAGCATGTGTGTTTAGTGAGTCCGCCAGATCAGAGGCAGTAGAGATGACCAGGGATGTTCTGTTGATAAGTGCAGGAATTGGACCATTTTCCTGTCAAAATGTAACAAGTACTTTTGGGTGTCAGGGAAAATGTATAGAGTAAAAAGTACATTATTTTATTTAGGAATGTAGTGAAGTAAAAGTAAAAGTTGGCCAAAATATAAATAGTAAAGTACAGATACCCCAAAAACTACTTAAGTAGTACTTTAAAGTATTTTTACTTAAGTACTTTACACCACTGAAAATCAAAATATATTTCATATTTGAGATTCTTCAAAGTAGCCCTTTGCCTTGATGACAGCTTTGCACACTCTTGGCATTCTCTCAACCAGCTTCATGAGGTAGTCAGTCACCTCATGTAAAAATGAGGTAGTCACCGGTAAAATAGTAGAACCATTTACAGGTGGTTTTATGAAAACCCCTCTGCAAAGGGTTCTACCTGGCGCCAAAAATGGTTCCCATATGGGGACAAACCAAAGATCCCTATATTATTCTACTTGGCACCTTTATTTCTACGAGTGTAGTACAGAGACATAGTTTGTGCGCTAGGCTAGACAGCAGCTCATTCAAAGCCGTATCACATGACTGAGGCCTATGGATTTGAATACTACTTCTGTCTCTCTAGACTCTCTGATGTTGACAACCGGGAATTATGGGAGTTACCAGCCAGGAGTTAGTTCCTTCCCACTGAGATAATAACAGCCTGTCACTCACATCGCCGTGGAGATTCACGCGAACATTCTTAGATGGTTTCATTATCTCAGGCAATTAGTTACAGTCAGTGCTGCATCTGAAAGGCACCCCATATTATACCATATATAGTGCACTACATTTGACCAAGGCCTATAGGTGTGACAGTGAGTGATGGAGGCTAAATTTAAGTTCCATAATGGATTACTTTGTCCTCAGGCTTAGTTTTAATCACTAGATGTCAAGGTTCTAGCTTAAAGGAGAGTTATACCAGGTCAGCTCTATGTCTCTACTAACCTTTCAGCTGGTATTCTAGGTTATTTAAGGTAAGGTCAAAGTTCTCGGTCGGGAATGGGATACTGTGTTGTGAAATACTAGCATACTAGCATGCTAGCAGATACCCATAGACTTGCATTCATTGCGTTAACGCTATGGACACAGAGACATAAAAAGGGTATCCACTACTTCGTCTGACTCTGGGAAAGTAGATAACGGCGTCATTGCCAACATCCCCAAGTATCCCTTTAACTTGCCATAAAACGGACTATTCTCAGCTATATGTCAGGAGACATATATATGGCCTGTGGATATGGTTGGGCTGTTTTGCTAGCCATTAGGGCGGGGGTGAGGAGAGATATATAACGTACAGTATGTATGTACATAGATCTGCATGATAGCATGCATCTTTCACCTACAGTACAGAGGAAGCCCGTATAATTTAGGCTGCCTCAATGGCAGTCTCTCTCTCTCTTTCAATTCAAATATTTAAAAAACATTTTTTATTTAAGGGCTTTATTGGCATGCGAAACGTATGTTTACATTGCCAAAGCAAGTGAAATAGATAAACAAAAGTGAAATAAACAATAAAAAATGTACAGTAAACATTACACTTACAAAAGTTCCAAAAGAATAAAGACATTTCAAATGTCATATGATGTATATATACAGTGTTGTAATGATGTGCAAATAGTTAAAGTACGAAAGGGAAAATAAATAAACATAAATATAAGTTGTATTTACAATGGTGTTTGTTCTTCACTGGTTGCCCTTTTCTTGTGGCAACACCTCACAAATCTTGCTGCTGTGATGGCACACTGGTATTTCACCCCGTAGATATGAGAGTTTATCAAAATTGGATTTGTTTTCGAATTCTTTGTGGATCTGTGTAATCTGAGGGAAATGTATGTCTCTAATATGGTCATACATTTGGCAGGAGGTTAGGAAGTGCAGATCATTTTCCACCTCATTTTGTGGGCAGTGTGCACATAGCCTGTCTTCTCTTGAGAGCCATGTCTGCCTTCGGCGGCCTTTCTCAATAGCAAGGCTATGCTCACTGAGTCTGTACATAGTTTAAGATTTCCTTCATTTTGGGTCAGTCATAGTGCTCAGGTATTCTGCCACTGTGTACTCTCTGTTTAGGGCCAAATAGCATTCTAGTTTGCTCAGTTTCTTTGGTAAATTCTTTCCAATGTGTCAAGTAATTATCTTTTTGTTTTCCCATGATTTGGTTGGGTCTAATTGTGTTGCTGTCCTGGGGCTCTGTGGGGTCTGTTTGTGTTTGTGAACAGAGCCCCAGGACCAGCTTGCTTAGGGGGCTCTTCTCCAGGTTTATTTCTCTGTAGGTGATGGCTTTGTTATGGAAGGTTTGGGAATTGCTTCCTTTTAGATGGTTGTGGAATTTAACGTCTCTTTTCTGGATTTTGATAATTAGCGGGTATCGGGCCTAATTCTGCTCTGCATGCATTATTTGGTGTTTTACGTTGTACACAGAGGATAGTTTTGCAGAATTCTGAGTAGATCTGTTGTTGTTATCAGGAGGGTCAGGGACAGTTTAGGGTCAGAGACAGCACAAAAACAGATAAGATACAATAAGGAATGCAATCACAGCCCAGATACAATCGGACAGTCAATTCATGTTCTGTTGCGCAAGAAAAAAAAATTGGGATGAAATACCCAGAATCCCAGATATGCCCCACATTGTACACTACCGGTCAAAAGTTTTAGAACACCTACTCATTCAAGGGTTTTTATTTATTTTTACTATTTTCTACATTGTAGAATAATAGTGAAGACATCAGAACTATGAAATAACACATATGGAATCATGTAGCAACCAAAAAAGTGTTAAACAAATATTTATATTTTAGATTGGAATGTATTTCAATTAACAGGTGTGCCTTCTTAAATGTTAATTTGTGGAATTTCTTTCCTTCTTAATGCATTTGAGCCAATCAGTTGTGTTGTGACAAGGTAGGGGTGGTATACAGAAGATAGCCCTATTTGGTAGACAGCTCAATTAAGCAAAGAGAAACGACAGTCCATCAAAGGCCATGATTTGAAGAGGGAGTGGTTACAGAATTCATTGGACAATATCCAGTAAGCAATACAAAAAAAAAAGGAAAGGGAAAGGGGGGAGACCTAGTCAGTTGTCCAACTGAATGTATTCAACTGAAATGTGTCTTCCGCATTTATCCCAACTCCTCTGAATCAGAGAGATATGTTGTCAAAAATGCAACTCAAGGCTAGAAGCATCAGAACCCATAGAAAGCAGCTTTGGCCACAGTTAACCTTTTACCACCCGTGTAACCACAGTGGCCAGTGTACAGTACTGTAACCATAGTATCACCGTAACAGAAGTCTGGCGTAGGGATACACATATCAGATTTCTGTGTGCTCAGGTACTCTCCAAACAGGCCTTATGCTAGGGTCACCTTCACAGAGGCTGAAGTAAAGTAGCTCCCTAACAACAGTCTCTAATTCCACCTCAATAGACCTCTGTGTCTCGTTGGGAGGTGGTGAGTGGGTGTCCTAATGTTTAGGCTGTCTGACTACAAGTTGCATAACTCGTTTTATCCGTTCTCTATCCCTCTCTCTGTTTGTTTTACATAATCTTTTTCTACATTTTGAGGTGTGGATTATATAAATAGTGTACTCTAGACCATAGCAGGTTACTGTACTGTAGCGCTATTGTTTGCACAAGTCAAGGGTACTTCTCTTTCAAGACTGTGGGTTCAGTGAGGCTATGGCTCTTGTCTGACCCCTGTAATACAGTATAGCTAAGTGGAATGACTCAGTGACTAAATCGCTGTCTATGTACCCAAGGTAAGCCTACACAAACACACACACGCGCCTAGTCACTTTACCCATATACATATCTACTGTACTTCAGTATCCCTGCACATTGTAAATATGGTATTGGAACTGACTCTGTATGTAGTTTCTTATTTCTTGTTCTTCTATTGTGTGTGTTTTTGTTCTACCTTGTTATTTGTAGTGCTACATTGCTATTGATTCCTGCATTGTTAGGTTTGGAGCTTGCAAGAAAGACATTTCACTGTACTTGTGCACGTGACATTAAAACTTGAAACACACACACACACAAACACACTTCCATGACCCCCATCCTTTATGTGCACTGTGTGTGTAGTGCAGATGTGAGTGACAGCCGGAGAGATAGAAAGAGAGCAGTATAGTGCATGCCTGATGACATCTTTGTCTTCTATCCAACAGAGCCCTTGTGAGGTTATCCAGGTTGTTTACGTGATATGTAATGTTAATGTACTTATCGGGGTCAACGGGTTTGATTCCCTCACATGGATTCTGCCTTCATGGTCACAGCGATGACATCTAAAATCACCCACGTAATGCGTTTACACAAGTAACCCTCTGAGAATGCCTCCCGTTACTTTGTCAATGACGGCAGATACCTTGTTATTTTCTGTTCAGTTTCCACGGTAACTATCCGACATCCAACCTCATTTCAGCGTTCATCTGACCCCAAGGGCACTCTCCTTTCCTGACCTGTGTTCTGGTCTTGGAGGCTAACTGACAGTGTTGAGCTAAAAACAAACTAACCCTTTCTCTCTCTAGCCGGGCAAAATACAGAGGCAACTGACACACTAAGACAGATTTGTAGTGAAGAAATAAAATACATGTTAAAAAAAACATCTGTATCGACAGACAATTATTGTAGGATATCCAATAGGCTGTTTATCATCCGTAGAGATAAACTATCTCCAATAGAAAGATACTATGTGGGTGCATCCCTGCCTTTCCCCCTAATACCACCACCATTAACTTTAGCTAAATCACCAATCTTCACTAACTTAACTCATTCTGACAAAGCATTCCTTACACAGCTGAGAAAGTGTCCAGATATTTGAAGCATTCTGAGTATTCGCAGTGTTATCCCAGTGTGACATCCAAATTAGCCCGGTGTCTAGTTTGAGCTCCAACATCTGTCCTGTTGTTGCCCAATAACGCATTCGCCGCACAGTCAGTGAGTGGCTCTTTTCTGGCTTCACACCCACAATCACATCGCCGGGCCTTATCTAGTTTTCCCATTATCACATAGTCCCCTGAGACAAAATAGAGTCTCTAGTGAGATATTGCTGGGGGAATCAATCCCATAGATATGTCAGGGATTCATATGGAGCGAGAAATAAAGGTTGTTCGCTCAAGCCTTTCTGACGAGAGATTTGTGCGATGAAATAAACTGCTATTGTATCGCCTGTGTTATTGTTTGAAGATTAAAGGTAGACACCAAACAATGAAAATGCTTCCCTGGGACTTTTTGTAAAGAAATACACTGCCATTAGGTACCGAGATGAGATCCTCAGAGCCCTTGTGAGACCATATGCTGACACATGCACATTTGTGGCCTGCTGGAGGTCATTTTGCAGGGCTCTGGCAGTGCTCCTCCTGCTCAAAGGCGGAGGTAGCGGTCCTGCTGCTGGGTTGTTGCCCTCCTACGGCCTCCTCCACGTCTCCTGATGTACTGGCCTGTCTCCTGGTAGCGCCTCCATGCTCTGGACACTACGCTGACAGACACAGCAAACCTTCTTGCCACAGCTCGCATTGATGTGCCATCCTGGATGAGCTGCACTACCTGAGCCACTTGTGTGGGTTGTAGACTCCGCCTCATGCTACCACTTGAGTGAGAGCACCGCCAGCATTCAAAAGTGACCAAAACATCAGCCAGGAAGCATAGGAACTGAGAAGTGGTCTGTGGTCACCACCTGCAGAATCACTACTTTATTGGGGGTGTCTTGCTAATTGCCTATAATTTCCACCTTTTGTCTATTCCATTTGCACAACAGCATGTGAAATTTATTGTCAATCAGTGTTGCTTCCTAAGTGGACAGTTTGATTTCACAGAAGTGTGATTGACTTGGAGTTACATTGTGTTGTTTAAGTGTTCCCTTTATTTTTTTGAGCAGTGTATAATAAAAAAAGACTGGGGGGTGGTGGGCTTTGATCTTCTGGTAGCATTGGAAGTCCCCTTGAGTTAGTCTCCAAAGGTACATGTCTAACGTAAAAGAGACTGGGGTCAAGATTGAAAAGAATAAGAGCTCCTTTTTAGACATGTATCTTGAGGCTAGATATATCACCTGCTTTTGCATGTGTCTGGTGGTGGTAGAACATTGGGCTCTTAAAGGGATAGTTCGGGATTTTGGCAATGAGGCCCTTTATCTACTTCCCCAGAGTCAGATGAACTCGTGGATACTGTTTTTATGTATCTGCTTGCAGTTTGAAGATGCCAACTAGCTTTAGCGCAATTGTTCACTAGCTTTAGCGCAATTGCTAACTAGCTTTAGTGCAATGACTGGACGTCTATGGGAATCAGATTCCCTTAAAACACACCATAGCAGATTAGGAGAATTTAGGTAGCAGGTTAGGAGAATTAAGTTAAAGTTAAGAAAAGGATTAGGATTAAGGTTAGGGAAAATGCTCTCCTAACCTGCCATGAAAAATAAGTTCCTGTCATAGCTGTATTGAAGTGGTGTGTTTTTTTAGGGAGTCGCCTATTGGAACAGCTAGCATGCTAGCTGTGGACTTAGTGGACTTAATCATTTTGCTAATGGGACGCGAAACCACCTCTAACTTCCTTCATACTGGATGCAGAGACAAAAATGGTATCCACGATTTCATCTGACATCTGAATCCCGAACTAACCCTTTAAAAAGTAGTTATATCATTTAGGATTAATTCATTATAAACTAAGTACGTCATATACACTGAGTATACAAAACGTTAAGGACACCAGCTCTTTTCATGACATAAATTGACCAGGTAAATCCAGTTGAAAGCTATGATCCCTTATTGATGTCACTTGTTAAATCCACTTCAATCAGTGTAGATGAAGGGGAGGAAACAGTTTAAAGAATGATTTTTAAGCTTTGAGACAATTGAGACATGGATTGTGTATGTGTGGGGAAGGGTAAATGGGTAAGACAAAATATTTAAGTGCCTATGAATGGGGTATGGTAATAGGTGCCAGGCGCACCGGTTTGTGTCAAGAATGGCAACACTGCTGGGTTTTTCATGCTCAACAGTTTCCCGTGTGTGTCAAGAATGACCTACCACCCAAAGGACATTCAGCCAACTTGATACAACTGTGGGAAGCATTGGAGTCAAAATGGGCCAGCATCCCTGTGGAACGATTTTGACACCTTGCAGAGTCCATGCCCCGAAGAGTTGAAGCTGTTCCGGGGTGCAAATGGGGGGGGGGGGGGGGGGGGGTGAAACTCAATATTAGGAAGGTGTTCCTAATGTTTGGTATACTCCATGCATAAAGAGTTGAAAAACTGAAAAATTGGTAGATATTGACATTGTTGATTCTGATTCATCGCAGAGTGCTGGTTGAATGTTGCGTTATATACTTATGCTAACTGCAAGGGTTGATAGCATACTTCATGTTCAAAACAACACCAACAACACCCGAATATCATTTTCACAGACCAAACAAGTGATTCTGTTCATCAACTCGTACTCTGCGAAACATATAAAATGGCTGATTATTAGTGTTCGTTTGTTGCTGCAGCCTTATAAAGCACATTTGGGTGTTGGCACGGTTTGGGCCAGGAACAGATGGAAGGATGACACTAATATCTGGCTGTAGTATTAAAAGAGGTTGAGCTCATTGCAATAAACAGACATTACTGGAGAGAGCTGTGGTTACGTTGATTCTGGTGAAAGTACAATAGAGCTCTTCATACAAATGGACAACTGTCTCTGTTTCTCCATAGAGCAGTGCCGTGCAAAGTCGGGGTCGCGGGGGAACTGCAGTGGGGTCGCCAAAATGTTATACAAATTAACGTTTTTTGAGAAAGCTCATTTGAAAAAAAAAATATTATTGAGCAAATCTATTTATTGGTTTCTTTTCATTTTGATAAGATTAAGAAATGCAATGAAATTACCGATTTTAAGGTTGTGTCATTAGATTTGAGGTATGGTGGGGTCACAAGAAATTATTGGGGAAAAATAAGGTCCCCAGAAATTCTGGCAAAAAAATTGGGTCCCAGCTGAAAAACGTTGAATACCACTGCCATAGAGGTTTAACAGTTTAACTGTACAGTAGAAATATGCTATTGAAATAAAGACATACCAACTAACAAGTATTAGATTCCAGAATGTTTGTTGTTGGTAGGTTCATGTAAAAACATTCAACAAACATTCCAGCAACAGGTATGCAGAGATAGCCCATAGGGAATAGGGTGCCATTTCATATGCACCCATGTCTGTATGTAGCCTATGTAAGTTCTCTATCCTGACTGGGCTGGGTGTTGTCTTCCTTCACTATACTACAGTTCTGTTGGAGCTGTGTGTGTGCACAGTCACTGCAGCCAGCCTTGGCCCGCTGTCTGTCTGCTTGTTTCATAAGCAGGAGCCGGGGTGACCTACATAACTCCTCCCAGGGAGGGGAAGTCACCTTGTCGGGGACCGGCCGGCAGCGAGGCAGGGGCGCAGGGTGGGGGGGAGGGGGGTGGGTGGATGAGTTTATTGTGACGTGGCAAGGCAACTGGCTTACTGGCCCTGTATTCACCACGCATCTCTGCATCGTTTTGCTGATATTACAGAGTCCAGTCAATGCATTTTGGTGCGGGAAAGATGACTGGGTTTGTGGGAAATTAGGTCTGCTTAGCAGGCTGATCATAAATAGAACCCCCCCCCCCCACACACACACACACACACACAGGCCCAGTGCCAGACAGATCCACTCACACACACGCATCTCGATAGAGCGCGCTAAGAAATTGAATGTGTGTGTAGATGGTCAAGGTTGAATTAGATCAGCGCTCCGGATCGTTTCTGCTTGCCGCTGTTGGTTTACCCCCTCCAGCAAGCCCTGGCAGGAAGTGTGTGTGGTAGAGCCAGTGTGTGTGCCTGAGTGTGTGTCTGTGAGAGAAGACAGCTCGTTTGATGAAGGATGTCGGTAGAATGCTAACCAGACAATCACCTTGTGTGTTATTGATTGAGATGAGAGAGGTAATTAGATGGAAGGAGGGGGGCTGGAGGGAGGTCGTTTTTAATGTCTTGATACGACGTGTCCTGTTTTTGTACCTATCTCCTTGTTTTTGTTGTTTCGGTGGGGGGTAGGGCGTGTGTGTGTGTTTCTATGCATGTGTGTTTATTTGTGTGCATAGGTTATTTTTGTGTAAATCAGCAAAGATTTGTATTATAGACTAAACATATATTTTTTACCATGTACAACTTTTACTCCACAGTACTGTAGCCTACATTAAACACTTCAAATACCCCGGGAATAATAAGCCTTCTTGTCAATAACAGCGCTGTGCTCTGTCTGGTTATTTCGTCTCTCTCTACATAGACTGCTTTTGATAATGGCTGACTCAATATCTGGAGTAGACATTAATAACTGGCATTAATGAATGGCACGCCCTGAGAAACAAGCCTTCAATATGTTACCCACTGTACACAGTGTATTCACAACTGCTCCAGAGTTTACTCCCGCAATTTAGGCTGATGCCATGTGCATCATTTGAAAGGGTCACTTTCAAACCTTTCCACAGGACATCACTGTGCTGCTGCCGAGTTCCTGCCCCGAAAACTATGTCAGGTTTCACCCAACGATTTAATCTGATCTCTGCTGATTCAGCGAAACTATTTGGAGCACCCAGGCCTGGTCCGTTTTGTAAATGTTTGGGAAAAATGTATACTTCTCTCCTTCCCTTCCTCTCTCTATCTCTCAGTGCTCAGAGAGATTTATTTTATGGTGCGTGTAACTTACAGTATAGATTTGAACTTATCTACCGTAACGGCATAGCCATATCTTATCAAAGCCTCATTTTCGACCTTGCCTAAGTACAGCAGGCCAATTGACCAATGACACTGGCTACACAGTACAATATTGAGTCGTCACTCAGTATTTCTTGCATAACCCCAGTACGCTCTGGTTAAGTTGACCTAAGGCATAGGTGAACTCGTCTGGCATATTATTAGAAAACGTCCCCGTAAGCCATAGTGACCCCGGAAGCCATAGTGACCCCGGAAGCCATAGTGACCCCGGAAGCCATAGTGACCCCATAAGCCATAGCATGACTCACAACATAGAAATGGAGAACAACATGATTGAGCAAACGTGTGTGATGTGTCATCACATCAACCCGTACATAAGTGGCCTACAATACCCTGAGCCCAGTGACTAAGCGATCCACCTATATACCTGTGTGTGTGTGTGTGTGTGTGTGTGTGTGTGTGTGTGTGTGTGTGTGTGTGTGTGTGTGTGTGTGTGTGTGTGTGTGTGTGTGTGTGTGTGTGACTAAGTGTTCGACCTATCCGTGTCATCAATAACAAGTTAAGTCCTCGCCCCTGATTAGCACCTGGAGAATCATGAACTATGGAGCAAGACTCAGTGACATAACAGGATGTAAACTCTGCAGCCAGGTCAGTCCATAGTGGGAGCTGTCCCATTATCAACTTGGCTGATAGTCTATCTACATTGGTTTGACATATCTCTCCACATGTGGACAACGGCGTAGGTCAGACCTATAGCCTACATATCTTAGAATCCATTATTTAGGAAACAGTTGTTTCAAAGTTGACCTTAGACATCAGCGATAGGTAGTTGAAGGGGAGATATTGTTAGGTCAGCCTAGTGTAACATCTGCTAACAGTTTCTACCTTTCGACTGTAGTGTTTCTGACTTTAACCTGTACTCTGTCATCTGGGCCAAATCAACTCCACAGTCTTGCTGTTATTTTGCACAAATACGCACACGCAGGCACACACACACACACACACACACACACACACACACACACACACACACACACACACACACACACACACACACACACACACACACACACACACACACACACACACACACACACACACACACACACAGACACAAACAGACAAAAACACACACACCCCTCCTCACAGCCTCTTGTCTGTCCTATGTTTTTCTTAGCTAAAGACATCTCCTCTGTGTTTCTGTCAGCGTCATTTCCAACTCGCTGCAGTAAATTTGAAAAGTGCAAAGTCCTTTCTCTTTTCTGTCAGTTGGCAGGGATCCTTCATGGTTAGCCACATTGTGCGGCTAATGTACTGTTTACGTAGTAAAAAATGTGAACGTTTCACAGTATCTCAGAGGCCTCCATTTCTGATGTTGTTGGATAACAATTACTTTGTCAGCTTTAAAGGCTAAACTGTGTCGTCTCGGTGCTTTTGTTTCAGCGCGTCGCTGAGACACCCGTCGTCCACAGCCAAAGTGTGTCTGGTTTGCGGGGACGAGGCATCGGGATGTCACTACGGGGTTGTTACATGCGGCAGCTGCAAGGTCTTCTTCAAGAGAGCCGTAGAAGGTAGGAAAAGTATGATATGCCTTTCCGTTTGGGTCTGGGTTTGGGTGCTTACTAACGTGCCTCCTGTTGAAGTCTGAGGAACCCTCCCTTCTATGGCCTCAGACTCCAAATGGGACACAGTGTAAAGTAAAGTCTTAAAGAAAGTGTGACATGCATTTTAAAGAGCTTCTGTTTATAATCTGCTTTTCTGTCTATAGTAGTACAGTTGTTTGTGACAGAAGTATGCCTGGTCAGAAGATATGGCCTTTAAAGATAATTGTCGGCCATTTTGGTTGTGTGCGAAACACAACCCCTCCATTAGCGGGTTGAAACCTCAATGCTAAGTTAAGTTAGCGCCCTGGCGCTAGGCTAACTCACACCAGTCTCCATATAGTCTCAGAGGAATAACCTCCAGGAGAAAATGCTGAGCTAGCAACAAAGTAGCCCAAACCCAAAACATACTCACCCAGAGAGAGGTGACACCAGACCAGTCAGTCTAAAAAAACACCAGTAAAGTTTAAAAGAAAGTCGTAAACTGGTGTTTACGAATGACTCCATTTTTGGAGCTTTTAGATAATTACCTGTCAAATATTTATAGTTTTAAACATAAATGTATGATTCAGTCAGAAACAAATAAGGTTAAATTGCTCAGCATGTACAGTTTGTGGCTTAAGATGACTGAAAACGTAATAAAAACCTCACAAACTACATACTTCTCCCATAACAGCCCTTTATGCTGTGTTTTAGCTGGGGAAAATCAACAAAAACTCATAATGCGCTTTTCATTTCTGTGTGTAGCGTGAGGCGCTGGGCTAAATCTCACACACACACAAACATGCACGGGCACACACACACACACACACACACACTCTCCGAGGAGGCAGGCAAGCACCAACAAGGCAGTCGGTAGGTGTTTTTTCAGCAGTCAACTGAGGAACTACAGTCAACTCCTATTGAATTATCTTCATTTGATGATATTTACAAACAGTCAATATATGTATCCCTATGAAACCGGAATAGGTCTCCTGGGTTATCGGATCAGAAATGATATCATTCCACTCTGAGTGTGCCCGGGAGGGCTGGGAAGAGTTAACATATAACAGCTGAAGATCTGTGTGTTTGTGTGTGTGTGTGTGTGTGTGTGTGTGTGTGTGTGTGTGTGTGTGTGCGTGTGTGTGTGTGTGTGTGTGTGTGTGTGTGTGTGTGTGTGTGTGTGTGTGTGTGTGTGTGTGTGTGTGTGTGTGTGTGTGCGTGTGCGTGTGCGTGTGTGTGTGTGTGTGTGCGCAGCTGTTTGTGCAGAAAGCAGGCAGCAGAGTTGGCCACATGAGGTTGGTTAAGAGTGTTATCACCCAAGCCTATTCAGTCTTATTTTAGGCTCATTCAATTCCAAATGGGATACACAGTAGGAATCTGTAGACTGTTTACCTCATGGGAAACTGCTGCGATTTCTGTGGAACAACTGCTGCTTTGTTTACTTGCTCAATTAGCCCCTAAACATGTCCTCTTTCTGTGTGTTAGATAGCCATGTCAAATGATCAAATCAAATTGTATTTGTCACATGCGCCAAAAACAACAGGTGTACACTTGACCGTGAAATGCTTACTTACGAGCCCTTTCCTAACAATGCAGAGTTAAAAAGTAAGACAAATGAATAAAACATGTAAAAGGAAATCATAATAAAAATGTAAAAGGAAACAATAAAATAACGAGACAATATACAAGAAATACCGGTACCAAGTCAATGTGCAGGGGTACGAGGTAGTTGATGTGAATGGGGGCGTTCTCGGCCCTCTGTTTCCTGTAGTCAATGAACAGCATACTCACGTAGGTGTTCCTTTTGTCCAGGTGGGAAAGGGCAGTATGGAGTGCAATAGAGATTGCGTCATCTGGGGATCTGTCGGGGAAGTATGAGAATTGGAGAGGGTCCAGGGGGTCTGGGATGATGGTGTTGATGTGAGCCATGACCAGCCTTTCAAAGCATTTCATGGCTACAGATGTGAGTGCTACGGGGTGATAGTAATTTAGACAGGTTACCTTGGCCTTCTTGGGCACAGGGACTATGGTGGACTTCTTGAAACATGTAGGTATTACAGACTGGGTCAGGGAGAGGTTGAAAATGTAAGGGAAGACACTTGCCAGCTGGTCAGCGCATGGTCTGAGTACGCGTCCTGGTAATCCGTCTGTGAATGTTAAACTGTTTAAAGGTCTTACTCACATAGGCTACGGAGAGCAGGATCACACAGTCATCCGGAACAGCTGGTGCTCTCATGCATGGTTCAGTGTTGCTAGCCTCGAAGCGAACATAGAAGGCATTTAGCGCGTAGGCTCGCGGCTGGGTTTCTCTTTGTAATCCGTGATAGTTTGCAAGACCTGCCACATCTGACAAGCATCAGAGAGGTGTAGTAGGATTCGATCTTAGTCCTTTATTGAAGCGTTGCCTGTTTAATGGTTCGTCAGAGGGTGTAGCGAGATTTCTTATAAGCATCCGGACAAGTATCCTACTCCTTAAAATGACTTAAGGAGAAGATTGTGTCACATCTAAACTGATACTGTCAGGTATTGTAGGCCATCACTCTCTCTCTTAGATGTGGAATAGCCTAGTTACAAGCTATAGGAATTGTGGGTAATGTAGTGTATTCTATATTATGTTTGAACTGACTACTCTGGGGTCTGTTCTGGTGCAGCTGCTGCCTGGTCAAACTATGTGAACTAGTGGGCTGATGCCATCAAGGTTGCTTGCACTGTAGTATGTGTGTCCTTTGTGATGTGTGTAGTGAGCCCAGCTAGCGCTTACCTTACCTGACATCAGCATAGCTGCTAAGAGGGGAAGGGTGGGGGAGAGAGGATGAGAGGTAGAGGGGGAGGGAAAGAAAGGTAGAGGGGGTGGGAAAGAAAGGGGGAGGGAAAGAGAGGTAGGGTATAGAATGAGAGTAGGAGAAAAAGACAGGGGAATTACAAAGAGAGAGACAGAGGGCAGAGAAATAGACATAGAAGGGAGGGAGAGTGAGAGAATGAAGCAGACAGAAAGAATGAGAGAGAGCGAGAGGGGGACACAGACAGACACAGAGAGGAGGGGCTGAGAGAGAAAGTAAGCGAGAGAGAGGGACCAAGAGCGAGAGAAAGAAAACTAAAGTGATGTGTCAGCACCGAGCTCCGGAGAGGTGTAAGTAGGACGTGAGGAGACGTTCTACTTCTCCTCCTTCCCCTCGTCCCTTCTCCTCCTCTTCCTCAATGTGAAAAACCTGGCCTCTGTGAGTCTGATAATGAGCTATGAGAGGAGACTGCAGAACAACGTCAATACAACGGGAGAAATAATCCATGTTTAATTTCTGTCAAGGCGCCCCCCAGCTGCCTCACAGGCACGACGGCTTCCGACTGCCTCCGCCCATTAGACCCAGTTACAGACCCAGAGTCTCAGACCCATTTACAACCCACAGCTAGTTAGTATTCTTTACTCATCGTCAGCTCACATTAAAATCCTGTGTACTAGGGAGGGGCCACTTCCTCTCAATGACAAAGTCGAGGAGTCTATAGGCTGGTCTCAGATCTCTTTGTGTGGCATTGGCAATAACCACAGGATTAGGCGATACTGTACAAACAGGTCTGGGACCATGCTACGGAGTGTGTGAGTAGTGGAAGGAACTGGAATATAATCTATAATTCAGGTTATAATTTTGGGTTAGACATAAGCTAGGTATGGACTGGGTTTGTGTGAATGGTAGTTTTTGGTGGTTTGGTAAGTGTAGCATTAAACTGTGGTCGGCTGAACAGTATACCACTCTGATCTCAATGGAACTTCTCATATACAGTATATACACCTATTGGGCCAGTAACCGAAAGGTTGCTGGATCGAATCACCGAGCTGACAAGGTCAAAATCTGTCGTTCTGCCCCTGAGCAAGGCCGTTAACCCACTGTTCCCCAGGCGCTGATGACGTGGATGTCAATTAAGGCCCCCCACCCGCCCCCCACCTCTCTTTGAATGCATTCAGTTGTACAACTGACTAGGTATCTCCCTTTCCCTTTCCACTCCATGCTGCCTCCCACCAGACTGAAACCAGATGATGTTTAATTCATTACGGAAATGTTCGCCCACTAACTGTTCCCTTAAAGTAAAGATCTCTCATTTCAATTAATAAATATTCCATAGTAATTTAGAGAATAACGGTGTATGCATTTTAATACTAATTCGTTTGTCTTTTTATATACATTTAGTTGATATGACAAATAGCCTTCTCTGTGTAGTTGAACACAAGGCATCATTTATTGAGCTTAGCAGCTGTTGCTAAATGAAAAGGGTTACGGTGGCTTATGAATAACACCCAGAGGTATTGCTGTAGAATCATTATCTCCTATAAAGTTATAGACAAATTATCATTCATTTCTGAGCCTTGTTGGTCGTTGTTTCACCTCATACAGTACCTACAAAACTAACTTTTCAGGCTTACTGTAGTCTCTGTTACCTCACGTAGGAATTGGGTTTGTACGTGACTTGAATTGAGTTAGCATAGCAGACAATGTATATAAAAGTGGTTAGAAAAGTGTGGATACAGTACGTTTCCAAACCAAGCATCTTCACATATTGAACTAGTCTCTACTACCCCCTCCCCTAAAGCCTCCCCTCCACTACCCCTCCCCTATTCCTCCCCTCCCTTATCCCTACCCCTCCCCTATCCCTGAAGTCATCCCTGAGACAGTGTGTTGATACAAGACAGCTGGGCTCTGTAAACCACTCCATGTGGACTGCTGCTCTGGGCTGCGTCTCAAACGGCACCTTATTTCCTAAACAGTGCATAGGGCTCTGGTCAAAACTAGTGCAGTATAATAAATAGGGTGCCATTTGGGACACATCCCCTTTCTGGTCTGGAAGACTAACTGTTGAGTGCTACTAGCTTATTATTCACATGTCATCAGTGGTTTGGCATACCGTTCTGTTTAATAATATTCAGTACAGTTCCTTTATTCCATCACTTATTATTTTACTGGCTTTTACTTTATTGAACTCAAAGGTCTACTGTGAAACTGTTCAACCGTGTTACAGGCTAGCCGTGTATAGTATTGCAGTATGTGGCATGGGGATGGTTAGCATTACACGGATGTAAAGCTCTCTCTCTCTCTAACGCTCCCTCTCATTCTCTCTCTCTCTCTGTCTCTCTCTCTTCGGGCATCAGTGGAAAAGTTCATCTGAGGACACGAATGGTACTGTTTATGAGTTGACTGGCAAGTCCGTGCTCCAATCAGATGGTTTATATTTTGACTGGCAGGTCCGTGCTCCAATTAGATGGTTTATATTTTGACTGACAGGTCTGGGCTCCAATCAGATGTTTTATATTTTTACAGACAGGGCTGTGCTCCAATCAGATGTGATGCCTCCTCCCACCTACTCTAGCTGGACTGGGTGCCTTCAGGTTGTCTCATATAACAGTATCTGAAACCCAGCCATTTATTAGACTCAGTCCCCGTCTCAGTCCTTCTCAGACGAATGGCATACATGTCCTTCCATCAGACTTACAGT